>NC_091197.1:33034331-33334331 GCF_040958095.1 Procambarus clarkii
AAGCCTTTTGACAGTCCCACACAAGAGGTTGTTTTGGAAACTGGAACATGCTGGAGGGGTGACAGGGAGGAAGTTTCTAACATAGATGAAAAATTTTCTAACTGATAAAGATGAGGGCAGTAATCACACACAATGTACACAATGTATCTGACTGGAGGAGTATTACTAGTGGAGTACCACAGGGTTCAGTTTTTGCACCAATAATGTTAATTGTCTACATAAACGATTTACCAGAAAGAATACAGAATTATATGAAAATTTTTGCTGATAATGCTAAGCTACTAGGGAAGATACGAGACCTAGATGATTGTTATGCCCTTCAAATTGATCTAGATAAAATTAGTGGTTTGAGTGTCATGTGGCAAATGGAATCCAATGTGAGTAAGTGCCATGTTATGGAATGTGGAATCGGAGGAAAGGACCGCAGAAAACTTACAAATTTTGAGGAAAGGAATTAAATAACTAAAAAGAAAGAGATCTAGGGATGGTTTTAGATAGTAGATTATCACCAGAGGAACACATAAAGGACGTTGTGCCACAATCATATACTATGTCACTTTCCAACTTCAGACTTGCTTTTAATTACATGGACGGTGAAATACTAGAGACTGTTCATTACTTTTGTGAGACCAAAATTGGAATATGCAGCAGTTGCATAGTGCCCATATCTCAAGAAGCACATCAATGAACCAGAAAAAGCACAAAGGCATGCTACAAAATGACTTCCAGAACCGAGAAACAAGTATTACGAAGACACGCTAGAAGTTGAATATTCCTTTTATTCCCTCCTTACACTCCTTTTTTTCACCTATCTCTTCCATACCTTTCGCCTTGCTCTTACCTTCCTCTAAGATTTCCTCCTCCTCACCTCTCTCTTGCCTTACTTAATGCCTGTGTCTCCCTCGTCTCATCACAATCGACTTGATAATGGTCCAGGACGGACTGAAACGTCATCGTCTCTTCAATTTCTAGTGTGTGGTTTGGTCAACAAGCTAGAAGCATTAAATATGCCAAAACTAGAAGATAGAAGAAAAAGAAGTGATATGATTACCACTTGCAAAATAATATTGGGAATCAACCAAATTGATAAAGATGAATTCCTGAAACCTGCAACCTCAAGAGCAAGAGGTCATAGATTCAAGCTAAGGAAACAAAGGTATAAAAAAAATACTCAACAGTTATTTTTGTAGAGTGACAGATGGATAGAACAAGTTAAACAAGAAAGTAGTGAAGGCCAAAATCGTTAGTAGTTTCAAAGCGTTACATGACAAAGAGTGCTGGGATGACGGGATGACGAGTGAAGCTCTCATCCTGTAACTACACTTAGGTAATAACACAGACACAGTACAAGACAATAACCCCCCCCCCACAGGGACGAGGGACACCAGCTACATGAACTGTCGCTAACAAAGGCAGGCTTTCCTGTGTGTGTTTGACAGCAAACACCAAGCAAATAAAATCAAAAGAATGCCATTATGAATACGTCATCACCCATACATAACAGGGGGGGATATTTTTTTAGTAAGAGAAAGAAAAAAAATGGCAAGAAATGTCCCAACTCTACCATTATCTCAGTCGGCCCTGGCCTGATCCTGGCCCTGGGCCGGGCTTGGGAGTAGAAGAACTCTCAGAAACCCATCAAGCAGATACAATCTACCATCAAGTCAGTAAAGCTAGGCTTAGGCTTGGCTACAAGTACCGCTGGGAGTTTGTAACATCTGCTGATGTAGATATAACTAAATGTAAACTCTGTCACCAGAACTATTCGCATACTTTGCGTCAATATGTAATGGAAAGTGAAAAATCGCGGATTTCTGACATAACACCATCAATGCAGTTCAAGAAATGTTTAAGTACTTCATTCATAATAATGTGCTGCCCGGAATTTTAGCGAAGTATCCAAATTTTGCTTACTGTAGGTAATGCATGCACATGACTGTAAAGCTGCTGCCCAGTTGGGTGGGAGTGGAGCAAGACTAGTAACTGTGTCTCACCATAGATGTAAAGTGCTTTGTATAGTGACTGTTGTGAGCCTCTTGTTGAATCACTTGTGATACAAAAGATTATTGATGTGTGTATTTGTGTAGATGATTGGGTATGTATGTATGTATTCATCTAGTTGTGCTTGCGGAGGTTGAGCTCTGCTCTTTCGGCCCGCCTCTCAACTGTGAATCAACTGTTTCTACTACTACTATTTTTTTTCCCCCACACCACACACACACACACACAATCCCTTTTTGGAGGGAGTGGAGCATCACACTGAGGAGTCACACTGTTGCAGGCTCCAGGAGAATTCAAATTATCTAAGTGTTAAGAGTAGGGTGAGGGCTGCAAGTGGTGTTCCAGAATACATGGTGTAGGGAATTTGAAAAGAAACTAAGAGATAAGAAATAAGCGTTAGTGAATGAAAAATCTGTGGTAGAAAAGTTGATCTTTCAAAACAGCAGAATGTCAACAAAGATGGCCACCACCACTGGGGAGGACAGTACCCCATCAAAGGAATATTTTGCAGGTTTCTCTCAACAAGATGCAATGAAAGGAGGTTTTCTTGGCAGGTTAGTGATTATTGAGGGCATGCTAAAGAAATATGAAGAAAAGGTAATTAAATTATAACAAGAAAATGAAGGTCTCAAGATTAAGTTTTGTAATTTAAAAGGAAGCATTTTCCAGCAAGGTAAGGAAATTAACAGCTTGACTGATAAGGTAAGGATACAGGAGGCACACATCAAGGAACTGGTAAAGGATAATGAGGCATGGAAAGTGAAGAGTAGGGAATTTGAAGAAATACACAAGAAAATAGACTCATATGGTGAACAACTCCAAGGGAGCCAGAGGGCTAACATGGAGTTAGGTAAGGAGATGCAATGAGAAACATCTTTGGCAACTCAAATAGAGGAGGCTAATAAAGAACTATTAAAGTATAAAGAAGAAATAAGAGAGACATATGCGCAAGTTGTAAAAGAGAAAGAGACGATTAAGGAAGTGTGTTTGGAAGTCAAAACCAGAAATGACAAACAAGAAGCTGATCTTAGGCAAGCAATTAAGAAAGAATTGGTTACCAACAGTAAACTAGTACAAAACACTGCAGATAGAAGTAAGTCCATAATAGTTTTTGAAAGTTTAGAGAAGGAAATTTCCTCTAGGGGTGGACAGAGCAGCAGAAGAGATGAAAATCATAGAAAAAATAGTAGGATTAGGAGAAGGCCTAAATTTAAAGGAGCATGTCAATGATTTTAGGAGGATAGGTAAATATGAGAAAGACAAGAACCGCCCGTTAAAGGTGACGTTTAATGGAGTGAAGCATATGACAGAAGTGCTTCGGAATGCCAGAAAATTGCAATATGACGAAGATGGCAAACTTTGGTCAATAAGACAAGACCTCTCAAAGGAGGACAGAGAAAAGCTGAAAATGAACCTCATTGAAGCAAAATGTCTAAATGGGGACAGAAATGAAAAAGAAAGAAATTCTTTTTTCTACAAAGTGTCAGGGACTGGAAAGCTTGTGAAATGGTACATAAAGACAAAGCAACAAAATCATTAAAGGAAAAAGGGTGTAAAGAACAAAGGGAAGGATAACATGTTCCTGAAAATAGTATACACCAACAAAGATGGATTGAGATAAAAAATATTGGAGTTGAAGGATATAATCAAGCTCAAAGTCCCAGATATTGTTGCATTAACAGAGACAAAACTTGAAGAAAATATTTTAAATGAAGTCGTATTCCCAAGGGACTACTCAGTTTGGAGACATAACAGGAAAACAAGGAAGAGAGGAGGAGTGGCTGTACTGGTGAAAGAACACCTGAAGGTAAGAGAGTTAATAATTGAAAACCCTCGAGATATTGACATAATGGCATTGCAGATCTGGAATCAAGATGATAAGCTGATAATTTTAAATGCCTACAGCCCACCAGCAAGCAACACATGGACAAGGGAAGAACTGGATGACAAATGAGAGGGCCTCATAATGGTCATGAGAGAGATTATGGAAAGAGCTGACGAAGATAAATCCTGATTTATCTCAAATCTGAGATGAAATCTGAGATTTCAATCGACTTGAGAATGGTCCAGGACGGACCGAAACGTCGTCGTCCCTTCAATTTCTAGTGTGTGGTCTGGTCAACATAAATCCTGATTGTTGGTACTGGGGGACTTCAACTTTAAGGCAATAGACTGGGAGGCCTACAAGGCAAGAACAGAGGACATTTGGACAGGCAGATTTGTAAACCTCATCTTGGAGACATTCATGTATAAACACGTCAAGCAGGCTACAAGAATGAGGGAAGGGGATATTCCGTCAATATTGGATCTAATATTCACCAGAAAAGAAGAAGAGGTATTTGACATCCAGTACCTTCCTACCTTGGGAAAGAGTGATCACGTGATCTTGGACAATAAATACACTTTGCAATATAATCTAGTAGAGAATGGGTACACTGAAACAGTTGTTAAACTCGATTTCAAGAGAGGACGCTATGGGGAACTTAGAAATTTTTTTAATAAGTATAACTGGACAAACTTGTTGCTAGGTAAGGAAGTAAATGAGATGAATGCCATATTTTGCAAAATATACAATGAAGGCACACAACATTCATACCAACACAGAGATGCAGACCTAGGAAACAGGATTGGTTCAACAGAAATTGCGAGAGGGCCAGAGATCAAAAGACACAGGCATGGAATCATTATAGGAAGAGGTTATCTTGAGGTTATCTTGAGATGATTTCGAGGCTTTTCAGTGTCCCCGCGGCCCGGTCCTCGACCAAGCCTCCACCCCCAGGAAGCAGCCCGTGACAGCTGACTAACACCCAGGTACCTATTTTACTGCTAGGTACAAGGGGCATGGGGTGAAAGAAACTCTGCCCAATGTTTCTCGCCGGCGCCTGGGATTGAACCCAGGACCACAGGATCACAAGTCCAGCGTGCTGTCCGCTCGGCCGACCGGCTCCCAGGCCAAACCCCTAAACATACCAGCGATACAAAGATGCGAGAAACAACTACACGTAAGGAGAGAAGCAGAGAGGAACATTGAGAACGGTATAGCAGACAAATGTAAACCAGATCTAGGCCTTTTCTATAAATTCATTAAAAGCAAGCTGCAAGTAAAGGATAATATTCAGAGGTTGAAAATGGGGGACAGATACACGGAAAATAAAAAGGAAATACACTGTGAAATATTAAACGAAAAGTTCCAAAGTGTGTTTGTACAAAATGAGATCTTCAGGGAACCAAACACAATAAGAATTCCAGAGAACAACATAGAGCACATGGAGGTGTCTAGAGACAAAGTGAAACAAATGCTCTTAGAGCTAAGTAAGAACAAAGCAGTTGGCCCAGATGGAGTTTCACCATGAGTTCTGAGAGAATGTGCAGGTGAGCTCAGCATACGACTTCGGCTGATTTTGCAGACATCCCTGTGTACAGGAGTCGTAGCAGATGTGTGGAAACAGGCTAACGTAGTTACAATCTACAAAAGTAGCAGCAGGGAAGACCCCCCTCAATTATAGACCTGTATCACTGACAATTGTAATAGTCAAAATATTGGAAAAAATAATAATAACTAAATGGGTAGAACACCTGGAGAGAAATAATATAATATCAGACAGACAGTATGGTTTTTGATCTGGAAGATCCTGTGTATCGAATTTACTCAGTTTCTATGATAGAGCCACAGAGGTTTTACAGGAAAGAGATGGTTGGGTTGACTGCATCTATCTGGACCTAAAAAAGGCTTTCCACAGAGTTCCACATATGAGGTTGTTCTGGAAACTGGAAAATATTGGAGGAGTGACAGGTAAGCTAATATGGATGAAAAATTTTCTGACTGATAGAAAAATGAGGGCAGTAATCAGAGGCATTGTATCAGACTGGAGAAATGTCACAAGTGGAGTACCACAGGGTTCAGTTCTTGCACCGGTGATGTTCAATGTCTACATAAATGATCTACCAGTTGGAATACAGAATTATATGAACATGTTTGCTGATGATGCTAAGATAATAGGAAGGATAAGAAACTTCGATGATTATCATGCCCTTCAAGAAGACCTGGACAAAATAAGGATATGGAGCACCACTTGGCAAATGGAATTTAATGTGAATAAATGCCATGTTATGAAATGTGGAATAGGTTAACATAGACCCCACACAACCTATATATTATGTGAGAAGTCCATAAAGAAAGAGATCTAGGGGTGGTTCTAGATAGAAAACTATCACCTGTGGACCACATAAAGAACGTTGTGCGAGGAGCCTATGCTACACTTTCTAACTTCAGAATTGCTTTTAAATACTGCACATGGATGGGGAAATACTAAAGAAATTGTTCACGACTTTTGTTAGGCCAAACCTAGAATACAGTATGCAGCGGTTGTGTGGTGTCCATATCTTATGAAGCACATCAACAAACTGGAAAAGGTGCAAAGACATGCTACTAAGTGGCTCCCAGAACTGAAGGGCAAGAGCTACAAGGAGAGGATTGAGGCATTAAATATGCCAAAACTAGAAGACAGAAGAAAAAAGAGGTGATATGATCACTACATACAAAATAGTAACAGGAATTGATAAAATCGACAGGAAAGATTTCCAGAGGGGTATTCTGCACATCCTGCCATGCCTTGTCTCATGTGCTGTTATTTCTGTGTGCAGATTTTGGGACCAGCCCCTCCACTATTTTCCATGTGTAAATTATTATGTTATCTATCCCCCCTGCGCTCAATAGAACACAGATTTAGGCTCTTTAGTCGGTCCCAATAGTTTAGAGGTTTTACTGAGTGGATTCTAGCAGTAAAGGATCTCTACATGCTCTCCAGGTCAGCAATTTCTCCAGCTTTGAAAGGGGCTGTCTTTGTGCAGCATTATTTCACTCTAGAGAGCACTAGCATCTTGAAAAGTATCATCATCAGTATAGCATCTCTAGTGTGAAAGGTTCTTGTTATCCAACCTGTCATTTTTCTTGCACTTGTGATGGCTACTTTATTGTGTTCTTTAAATGTAAGGTCTTCTGACATCAGTACACCCAAATCCTTTACATTGCCTTTCCGGTCTATGTTACGATTTGACTGTTTTCTACGTAGTTTCCGTTTATATATTTTAATTTTTTCCGTAGCGCATGAGCTGAAACTTATCTTCGTTAAACACCATGTTACTTTCTATAGCCCATAGAAAGACCTGATTTACATCTGATTGAAGGTTTGCCGTGTTCTCTATGTTGTCTACTCTCATAAAAATCCTAGTATCATCAGCAAAGGATGATTCAGTACTATAGGTTGTGTCCTTGTCTATGTCGAATATGAGGATGAGAAAAAGTACTGGGGGAGAGTACCCTGGGGACTGAGCTCTTTATGGTTGATGGTCCGGATTTTATTTTGTTGACTATAACACATTGGGTTCTATTAGTCAAGAAATTGTAGATATATCTGCCTATTTTTCCTGTAATTCCTTTTAAACACATTTTATGTGCAATAACACCATGGTCACATTTGTCAAAAGCTTTTGCAAAATCTGTGTAAATTACATCAGCGCTTTGTTTGTCTTCCATGGCATCTAATGCCATGTCATAGTGGTCCAGCAACTGCGACAGGCAAGAGCGCCCTGTTCTGAAACCATGTTGTCCAGGGTTATGGAGATGCTGTGATTCCATGTATTTTGTGATCTTACTCCTTAGCGCACTCTCAAAGATTTATATGATGTGTGATGTTAGTGTTATTGGTCTGTAATTTTTTACCTCTGCCTTATTTCCTCCTGTATGGAGTGCCGCTATCTCTGCTGTTTTTAATATGTCCGGGATAATGCCAGTACTGTACAGTATCTAGGCTTTGTCTCCAAAGAATGTGAAGGGCCTGCGATAGCTTTTTTTTTTTGCAGTTCTTGATGAATATAGAGTTCCAAGAGTCAGGGCCTGGTGCAGCATGTATAGGCATACTGTCTATGGCTTCTTCAAAATCCATTATGGACACCTCCAAAATCCATTATGAAACCAGCAAATAGTAGAACCAACTAGGAAGGAGAACACGCTGGACCTCATTTTCACTAATAATGATGAATTGATCAGGAACATAATGATTACAAATACCTGTTACTCAGATCACAACTTAACTGAAGTTATGACAACCATGGGGAGTAGACCTTCAAAACCAGTCCAGATTCCCGGTGGAGGAGATTTCAGCAAATTCAACTTCAATAATAAACAGATAAACTGGGAGCAAATAAACCAGGACTTCACAGAAATAAACTGGGAAGAACAGCTAGAAAATGCAAACCTGAACCAGTGCCTGGAAAAAATAAGCTCAGTAGCACTAGAAATATGTTCAAACCGCATACCTCTAAGAAAGAAGAGGAAGAGATGCAGATTGGAACGGGAACGTCGTTCCCTATATAGGCGAAGAAAACGAATCGCGGAACAACTTCAGAGTCGCACCCTATCTCAAGAACGGCGAAGAAGGTTAGGTAGAGAAATAGAAACAATTGAACGGAAGCTACAAGAATCATACAAAACCCAGGAGAGGCAAAGAGAGCAAAAGGCCATCAGTGAAATAGAAAGAAATCCGAAATATTTTTTCTCCTATGCAAAATCAAGATCAAAAACCACATCTAGTATCGGGCCCCTGCGAAAGGGAGATGGAACTTTCACCGATGACAACAAAGAAATGAGCGAGCTACTGAGGACGCAGTATGAATCTGTTTTCAGCGAGCCATTAAACACACTAAAGATTGATAACCCAAATGAATTTTTCATGAATACGATACCAACATCAAATCATATATCAGACGTCACCCTATCCCCACTGGATTTTGCAGAAGCCATAAACAGTATGCCTAGGCACTCTGCACCAGGCCTGGATTCTTGGAACTCCATATTCATAAAGAACTGTAAAAAACCACTATCGCAGGCCCTCCACATTCTGTGGAGACAAAGCCTAGATACTGGCGTTATTCCTGATATACTAAAAACAGCAGAGATAGCACCACTTCATAAAGGAGGAAATAAGGCAGAGGCAAAAAATTACAGACCGATAGCACTAACATCGCACATTATACAAATTTTTGAGAGAGTGCTAAGAAGTAATATCACAAAATACATGGAATCACAGCATCTCCATAACCCCTGACAACATGGTTTCAGAACAGGGCGCTCTTGCCTGTCGCAGTTGCTGGACCACTATGATATGGCATTAGATGCTATGGAAGACAAACAAAACGCTGATGTAATTTACACAGATTTTGCAAAAGCTTTTGATAAATGTGACCATGGTGTTATTGCACATAAAATGCGTTCAAAAGGAATTACCGGAAAAATAGGCAGATGGATCTACAATTTCCTGACCAACAGAACCCAATGTGTAATAGTCAACAAAATAAAATCCAGCCCATCAACCATGAAGAGCTCAGTCCCCCAGGATACTGTGCTTGCTCTAGTACTTTTTCTCATCCTCATATCGGACATAGATAAGAACACAACCTATAGCACTGTATCATCCTTTGCAGATGACACTAGGATCTTCATGAGAGTAGGCAACATAGAGGACACGGCAAACCTCCAGTCAGATGTAGATCAGGTCTTTCTATGGGCTACAGAAAATAATATGGTGTTTAACGAAGATAAGTTCCAGCTCATGCGCTATGGAAAAAATGAAAATATAAAAACGGAAACCACGTACAAAACTCAGGAAAATCATAACATAGAACGAAAAGGCAATGTAAAGGATCTGGGTGTACTCATGTCGGAAGACCTTACCTTTAAAGAACACAATAAAGTAGCCGTCACAACTGCAAGAAAAATGACAGGTTGGATAACAAGAACTTTTCACACTAGAGATGCTATACCGATGATGATACTTTTCAAAACGCTTGTGCTCTCTAAGAGTGGAGTACTGCTGCACAATGACAGCCCCTTTCAAAGCTGGAGAAATTGCTGACCTGGAGAGCGTGCAGAGATCCTTTACTGCTAGAATCCACTCAGTAAAACATCTAAACTATTGGGACCGACTAAAGAGCCTAAAACTGTACTCCCTTGAGCGCAGGCGGGAGAGGTACATAATAATTTACACGTGGAAAATATTAGAGGGGCTGGTCCCAAACCTGCACACAGAAATAACATCACATGAGACCAGAAGACATGGCAGGATGTGCAGAATACCCCCGTTGAAAAGCGGAGGTGCAACTGGTACTCTGAGAGAGAACTCTATCAACATCAGAGGTCCGAGACTCTTCAACCCGCTTCCACTACACATAAGGGGCATAACTGGCCGACCCCTCACAGTGTTCAAGAGAGAACTGGATAAGCACCTCCAAAGGATACCTGATCAACCAGGCTGTGACTCATACATCAGGCTGCGAGCAGCCGCGTCCAACAGCCTGGTTGATCAGTCCGGCAACCAGGAGGCCTGGTCGACGACCGGGCCGCGGGGATGCTAAGCCCCGGAAGCACCTCAAGGTAACCTCAAGGTAACCTAACCAACCTTTTTGACATTTGTTCTGTTTTTCAATTTTTTTTTTAAAGAAACATGGAGCAGCCTACCTGACAAACACCGAACGAACCTTTTTGACATTTGTTTTCTTTTAAATTTCATTTTTTTTTCTATAAAAAAGTCAATGCTATGCAACATCACAGCAGTCACCCCTTTAAATCCCAGCATCATCAGCCTCTTTAACCCTTAGACCGCACATATTACCGCGAATTTAGGGGGCATAACATCGAAAATTATTCGTATTATGTAAAAAATAACTTAAAATGTTAAACAAATCTCCAACTTATTGGCTTCAGTGTCGTGAAACTCTCATAAAAATATTTTCAGAAATTTATTTTAGACGAACTTTTGAAAAAATAAGAACGTTTTATTGATAAGAACAGCTCCTAATAACTGGAACTGAAGGATAATGCAGTAATAAAGAAATGCAAGCACCTATCCGACGCTCAGAGAAGAAGAATAGTAGTAAGAAGTGCCCACAAAGTGGACATGCAGTTGGTGCCTGTATATAATTGCCGAGTAATATATTTTTTTCTCTAGATAGCTATGCCCAGCTATTTTGATGAAATAGCTAAGGCCAAGATTACCATCAAAGTGCCGTCGGGGTGGTGGATCAAATAGCCTCGGCTATCACTGCCTTTTGTACGGTCACTAATGGTCGAGTGGTTTAAGGCACCATGTACACCAGTTGCAATGTGCTCCTGGCAGTCCGGGTTGAGTCACTTCTGGGGTGTGGAGTTTTCAGTTGTATATGCATATATGTGTACATGTATGTATAAGTATGTGTACGAGTACCGTACATACAGTATAACATTAATAATTGTGTAATTAGCATCAAAAGATTGTTATTTGCTTAGCTAAACGAACTCTGGGGTTCAGTTCCTGAACCAATTATGTGCCTCTGTAACCCTTTACACCACCGCCCAGGGACTGGGTATGGGGTACATAATAAAGAAAGAAACTGAATTGCTAAACAAGTCACAAACAATGTGGCACACCTACTAGAACCACAGATATCAATACCAAGTAAAATACCCAGTACTGTGACAAATACTGTACAATATCATCTTTCACATATGCCAAAATACAGGTATGAAAACATACAAAACAAACGTCCACTTAATAACTGGTCTCCTAAATAAAGCAAATGCAATGTTTGCAACTTTGAAAAATTCACACAAAGGACTATTACAACAATGAGATATGGATACCAGAATTCAATATTTTTTGATGTGATAGGAAACACTGGCAACAGGGTGGGGGTCAGTCTGTACATCAAAGACACTGCAGTATGTACATTGCCCTGCAGTATGTACATCAAAGACACTCTTACCTGCACAGAGCTGCTAAATACAACAAATGATGATGGAAGTGCTGATAATTAAAATAAAACTTTAAGTGTGGTGATTGTCTTGGAATATAAATGACCAGATACAAATCGGAAGCAGTTTAAAGACCAACCTATGAAAATAGAATACTGCTCAGAAAACCCTCACTAACCCTGCCCTAAACATCATCTTGTTTGGTGACTTCAACTTACGGCATCTAAAATGGAAAAATGTTGCAAATACAGGTATACCAGAGATAATCACAGGATGCAGTTTAAGTGAAGTCACACACAAATGACCTCCTGCAGATGTGTGTGACAGATCTGCCTTAAACCAGCAAATAGTAGAACCAACCAGAATGTGGGTTCGTTCTACAAAGCAACAAAGAAGGCAATGTTGAGAAATAGAAATGAGTGAGCTAAATTTTCAAAAATCAAACAAATCAAAGAAGGGCAAAGAGATGTGGGCTTGGATGGGTTCGGGCGGGTTCGGGTGGGTAGGCGGGCTTGGGTGGGTTCAGGCAGGTAGGCGGGTTTGGGTGGGTTCGGGCAGGCAGGTGGGCTTTTGGGCCTAGGGCAAGCAGACTATTACAGATTAGCTGTGGTCACACCACATCTTCTCAGCTTCCTCATCCCCCCCCCCCTCCAGGCGTGTGTTGATGGGTATTAACACTTTCGCGCTCTCGGCGCTCAAAAAAAAACAATACCCCAGATGCTTTCGGCACTTCGCGCGCCTACGCGGTAAGACCGAAAAGTGTACACTCTTTTGACTGTTCTCACAATAATTGAAGGCGCACGTATTTAAATTTGGTATCACTGTGTTCGCAATGAAATTGTCTATAAGAGCATACCTATAAAATGCCGCCCAAGCATAAGGAGTATCAACACCAAATAAAAAACTATGCAGATCACTCGCCGAGAGCGCCAAACAGCAACAAAATGTTTCCACTCTCTTAATGGTTGCGAAACCTACAGTTGTCCTACATCGCTAATTTTGGCATCATTGGAATCGCAATAAAATTCTCTACACGGACATATGCATATGAATGTTTAATATAGGTAATTGCCCACCCGCAAGAGTGTGTGAAGTGGAGAGTAGTTAGCCGCGAGCGCACTGGCGAAAACACAGGGGGGAAATCATGCTTGGAAAGTTTATACGTTTCCTGACCCTACTTCTCTATGTACGTATTTCTTTTTTATACCAATGTGTTCGCAATAAAATTTTCTATAAGATGAACTGTATAACATTTGTACAAAGCATGTGTAAGAGAAGCGCCAAATATAGAACCACGTCGCTCAGTATGCGTTCGCGGCAGAAACGAACGCATTGTTTTCGTTCGTTTGACGTTTGTCATGTTTATACTTGTTGAAACATTTTATAATTTGTATGACAGTGATCGCAGTAAAATTCCCTACACAGACATATACATAACACATACAAATATTTCCCACGTGTTGGATATATCAACGGCTAAAGGGAACCCACTGCCACACGCTCGCCACACCCCCAAACATACTTTGTGTATTTTTTTTTTTACTCATAGAAGTTTATGTGATATAATATTCATTCTGGTACCAAAACATTCGCAAATAAATTCCCTACAAAACAAAAGTATCCCCATCCATTTCGGTTAAAAAATGGAATTTATAGAAATATTTTTTCGATGGACGAGAAAACTCGGCTGTTATGCGGAATCGTAAGAGAAAACGGCGACGAGTTATCTCTAATCTAAAGCGCGAAAGTGTTAATACGGTCAGATTCGTGGCTACCTTTCTACCACATGGTGGCCTTGGAGGCAGACTGCCCTGACTGATTTTTTTTAGAGTAGTGTTCCTGCACCCCACGAGGACAGAGATGAGTGAGACGTTACACACTGGGTGTGTGTTCGTGGGGTTATCAACATCAATTATATGTGTGACTGGAAAACAATCGTTCATCTGGTGAGCGAGAGGTTACTTATTATGAGAGGTCTGTTAAATAATTTTTCTCCAGGTATTCTACCGCATTTAGTTTTAATTTTTTCCCCAATATTTTGACTATTGGGAAATCTGTATCACTTGTCAATGATACAGATCAATAATTGAAGGGGTCTTCCCTGATGCCACTTTTGTAGACTGGAACTCTGTTAGCCTTGTGTGTGCTTCCTGTGGCTCAAGTGTTATCAGCCCCTCAAATATACCTTGCAAAAACATTATTTTTGTCTTTGTCATTTCGTAATTCATCTAAATGTTAGCAATTTTTTTAAATAAATCAGTCTTCATTACCATAGGTGCTGTATGTTGTATTAAATATGGAATTGGTTCTCAATATACGACACAATTCACTACTGTTATTCATTAACCTTCAAAAAATACCTTATCAACTGAGCTATGGCATAAGAACATAAGAATTAAGGAAACGATAGAAGTCTATTGGCCTTCTGCAGTTTCCTTAACCACTTAACTGCGCCAACCGAGTATTCTCGGTCGGCGGAAAACTGCGCCAACCGAGTATTCTCGGTCGGCGGAAAACTGCGCCAACCGAGTATTCTCGGTCGGCGGGAAACTGCGCCAACCGAGACAACTCTTTGATTTTTCGATACCAATTCTAAATGTGTATGAGGTTGGTTGTGTACAAAATGGACTCTTAGGACCTCCAGTGAGAGGTAGCCATCTTGGAAAATATTCCCAGAATGCTCTACGGCTGCTGGCTGGGTTAGTACTGAATGAGCAACCATGGGTAGCGCACGCACCTCTGGCTCCCAAACACCTGTCCGACGTGGTGTTGAAACATGACGCTCCATCGGTGAAATTCAAACCTTATTGTTTGAAGAACATAAGGGTCATAATATTGGTGAAGCTAGGCGCAATAAGGACCTAACACAAAGGTCGGATGCAAGTGATACAGCACCTATGAGGACGATACAGCGAGCGTATCCAGTTGTAGCTCTGAGCGTCACCCTAGCAAGCCTATGCAATCTCCAATTTATTTAGATGATACATAGATTAATCGTTTTCTGCGTTCAGTGATGATGCATCTGATACAAGTAGCATAGATGAACAGTGTTAGCGGCTTCCATGGTGGTGTTTTCCACAGATATTTTCAAGAATACCTGAATCTCTTCCTAACTGACGGACACTCTTTGAGGCTAGCTGAATCTCTTTCTGACTGACGGACACTCTTTGAGGCAAGCTGTATCTCTTCCTGTGTGGGACCATACAAAGCGATCTTTTCAAGACTACCTTACAAATTTATCTTTTCCTATAATCTTTTCAATACTACCTTATGCTTTACAAGCTTGGCTACATACAACCTACAAGTACTAAAGTCAAGGTGTATGTGAGTGCGTTATTTGCAAGCACACAGGTTGAAGAAACAGGAAGCGAAAATTTATCTGTACCTGGTGCACTGAGAGCGAAGTCGCACTGTGTACCATGGGCTACTTCGTTGATTATTACTCACTTCCAAAGTACTGAGTGTGTAATACAGTGTGTTACGGTGTAAATAGTGTGTGAAATTGTACATATTGTAATTTTAGTGAATTTTTAACAGGTAATATTGCGACAATAAACATTTATTGTGGACACATTACTGACACATGTATCACAGTTCCATGGAACATTATGAACGTTCTACTGTATACATATTGTAAAGGACACAAATATGCATCATATACAATAAAAAAAAATAAAACCGCATTGGAAATACATAAAACAAATAATTGAAAATATATTTGTTGCAACACCCGGTGCTTGAATGGCCCGCGCGACCGTGTCTGGGCGATTCACGCACAGGCGACCAGGCCCTGATGACGTCACAGTGCACCTTGTCCACGTCCCCACAGCCAAAGTAAGTGGAATTTGGTATTTATTTTTACATAGACATGTTCAGGGAAGGGAATTTATCATTTTACGAAGAAAAAATAATTTTGGGGAACACTTTCATACACACCGGAGGAATTTCACAATAAACTCGGCGCAGCACGGTGGTTAATTCCTGCCTTTTGCAGAATATAATAATAATAATAATAATAATAATGTAAATGAGAAAATCCGTAGGAGCCGTGATGAGGATTCGAACCTATGCAGTGGGTGTTCCGACGCACATGCCCTAGACAACTAAGCCATGACATGATATAAGAACACCCCACAACATAGATTCGAACCCTCATCAAGGCTCCTACGGATTTTCTCATTGATGGAGTCACATTAGTATGATTACTGTGTAATAATGTGTAATAAAAATAATACAATATAAATAGGAACTTCCTATTTATATCTACCCACACTCATTCGTATCCATGTCTAGCCTATGCTTGAAACAATCAAGTGATCCCATGCAAGCGTTGTATACACAGACTTTGCAAGGACATTTGATAAGTGTAACCATGGAATAATAGCCCATAAAATAAGCTCAATGGAAATAAAAGGTAAAGGAGTGCAATGGATTTTCAATTTTCCAATCCTAAAGCAATACAGGACTGTACTAATACTATATAAATCACTGGTGCCATTTCATCTTGAGTACTGTTCAGTATTCTTACATTCTTGTAAAGCCACTAGCACGCATAGCATTTCGGGCAGGTCCTTACCTAACCTTCCCTGGAATAAGACCCACCAAATTGTTTAACAACCAGGTACCCATTTACTGCTGGGTGAACAGAGGCAACAGTTAACGATATGGATCCGGTCAATCCCCCCAGGCCAGGATACGAACCCAAAAACAAAGCACTCGCCAAGCACCGGGGGAGTGTTTTACCACTGTGCCACTGGGACTACTAAGTCCTTCTTAGTGTTTTACTCACTTAACTGTCAGAGCAGGAGAGATTTCTGAAATAGAGGGAAAACAGAGAACATATATGGCATGTATATACATGATAAAGTACCTGAATTATTGGGACTCTCTCAAAGCTCTCAACATGTAATCTCTGGAAAGGAGACGAGAGAGGTATCAAATAATATATACAGTATACAGTACAGTATATGGAAGATACTGGAAGCACAGGTCCCAAATTTGTAGAGTACAGTAGAATAACAACATACTGGAGCAAAAGAAGTAGATAGGTTTTCACATAAAGTGGCAGACCAACCAGGTTGGAGTGGATATGTGGGCCTGCAGCCCACTCCAAGCAACAGCCTGTTGGACCAAGCTAGGGGAGTAGAAGAACTCCCAAAAACTTCTCCAAGTATGCTCCAAGTATGCATGTCTTGTGTTACCCGGTAAGCTGATCCACAAATCAAAACCATTTCCAAACCAGTATCTATCCGTGACTTTCCAAAATATAAACTTAACCCATTTATATCCATTGTTCTGTATTGAGATATATTTAAAAACTTGCTAATATCCCCCCTTGTTATGGCCATTCGTGCACTTGTAAACCTCAATCCTGTCACCCTAACTCTTCTTGTTTAAAGAATGTAAATTAAGCTTTTTCGATCCCTCTTTATATGGACGGTTTCCTAGTTCCAGGGACTTACTTTCTCATCATTTACTGAATGCATTCAAGAGAATTAATGTCCATTCTATAGTATGGCGACCAAAACTGAACTGCACAGTCTAAATGAGGCTAAACACGAACAAGACATAACTGAACATAACATAATAATAATAAAGGAAACTGCAGAAACCCTATTGGCTGATGCTTGGCAGTTCTTATTTATAGCCACTCAAACTCCTTCATATATATGTCTAAACCTATGTTTTAAACAATCAAGGGATTCTACTTCAATTATGTTATGTGGTAGTTGGTTCCACATATAAATAACCCTGTGACTGAACCAGTATTTACCCAGATCTTTCCTAAATCTAAACTTTTCCAATTTACAGTATATTCATTGTTTTGTGTTCTATTATGTGTTGATACTTTTAATACCTACTAATATCCCCTTTGTTATGTCCATTCATCCACTAGTACACCTCAATCATGTTACCCATGTTAATCATGTTAAGATGGAGTGAGATTGAAGATACTGGAGTTAAGTGATGTAATACAGCTGCAGACACCAGACATTGTTGCACTCACGGAGACAAAACTTGAAGATGTTACATTAAATGAGGTCATATTCCCAAGGGGCTACTCAATTTGGAAACGGGACAGAAAAATTAGGAAAGGTGGTGGCGTTGCTGTGCTGGTGAAAGAACACCTAAAGGTGAAGGAAATAATGACTGCCATTCCACAAGAAGTTGACATAATAGAACTAGAGATCTGCCATGAAGATGATAAACTAATGATCATAAATGCATATAGTCCACCGTCAAGCAGCACGTGGTCAAAGGAGGAGCTAGATAGTAAATGAGAAGGTCTTATGACAACAATGAGATTATAGCGAGAGTGGATAACGATAGATCATGACTGTTGATAGTCAGTGACTTCAACTTAAAATCCATAAACTGGGAAGCATATGAAGCTAAAACAGATAATTTTTGAACCTGTAGATTTGTAGACCTCATCCTGGAAACATTCTTGTATCAACATGTTACACAAGCTACGAGGATGAGGGGAGGGGACAATCTCCATGCTAGATTTGATATTTACCAGGAAGGAGGAAGAGATATTTGACATTCAGTACCTTCCTCCCTTGGGTAAAAGTGACCATGTCTTTTTGGGAATAAAGTATGCAATGCGTTATAATCTGGAAGAAAATAAGGAGGTTGAAACAGTTGAAAAACCTGACTTCAGGAGAGGACATTATGGCGACCTTAGAATTTTTTTTAGTGAGTATAATTGGACAGACTTGTTGCTAGGCAAGGGAGTGAATGAGATGTATGTCAAGTTTTGTGAAATATATAAAGGCACAAAAAAATTTATACCAAAACAGAGATGCAGAACTAGGAAACAGGATTGGTTCAATAGCAATTGCAAGAGGGCCCGAGACCAAAAGACACAAAAATGGAATCAATACAGGAAGAGGCCGAACCCCCAAACATACCAGCGATACAAAGATGCGAGAAACAACTACACGGCAGTGAGGAGAGAGGCAGAAAGAAATTTTGAAAAGGGGATTGCAGACAAATGTAAAAGAGAACCAGGTCTATTCTATAAATTCATAAACAACAAATTGCAGGTAAAGGACAATATTCAGAGGTTGAAAATGGGAAATAGATTCACGGAAAATGAAAAGGAAATGTGTGAAACACTAAACGAAAAGTTCCAAAGTGTGTTTGTACAAAATGAAATCTTCAGGGAACCAGACACAATAAGAATTCCAGAGAACAACATAGAGCACATAGAGGTGTCTAGAGACGAAGTGGAAAAAATGCTCAAGGAGCTTAGTAAGAACAAAGCAGTTGGTCCAGATGGAGTTTCACCATGGGTTCTAAATGTGCACTTGAGCTCAGCATTCCACTTCAACTGATTTTTCAGGCATCCCTGTTTACAGGAGTTGTAGCTGATGTGTGGAAAAAGGCTAACATAGTTCCAATCTACAAAAGTAGCAGCAGGGAAGACCCCCTTAATTATAGACCTGTATCACTGACAAGTGTAATAGTCAAAATATTGGAAAAAATAATTAAAACTAAATGGGTAGAACACCTGGAGGAAAACGATATAATATTAGACAGACAGTATGGTTTTCGATCTGGAAGATCCTGTGTAACGAACTTACTCAGTTTTTATGATTGAGCCACAAAGATTTTACAGGAAAGAGATGGTTGGGTTGACTGCATCTATCTGGATCTAAAAAAGGCTTTCGACAGAGTGCCCCATAAGAGGTTGTTCTGGAACCTGGAACATATTGGAGGGGTGACAGTTAAGCTACTAACATGGATGAAAAATTTCCTGACAGAAAAATGAGGGCCGTAATCAGAGGCAAGGTATCGGTTTGGAGGAATGTTACGAGTGGAGTACCACAGGGATCAGTTCTTGCACCGGTAATGTTCATTGTCTACATAAACGATCTACCAGTGGGAATACAGAATTACATGAACATGTTTGCTGATGATGTTAAGATAATAGGGAAGATAAGAAACCTAGATGATTGTCATGCCCTTCAAGAAGACCTGGACAAAATAAGTATATTGCGCAACACTTGGCAAATGGAATTTAGAGTGAATAAATGTCATGTTATGGAATGTGGAATTGGAGAACATAGACCCCACACAACCTATAAATTATGTGAGAAATCTTTAAAGAATTTTGACAAAGAATGGGATCTAGGGATGGTTCTAGATAGAAAACTGTCACCTGAGGATCACATTAACACTTTCGCGCTCCGTGGAAACTCGCGGTTGACAGGGGGATCGTGGCCCCTCCGTGCGGGTAAGCGCGCGGTGACACTTTAATGTGTATACTCGTTCCAGTTTTCTCACCTTAATTCTCGCGCTACGTCGCTCGTTCTGGTATCATTGTGTTCGCAATTAAATTCTCTACAGGTGTGTATAAATATAATGTCCAAAAGCCTAGCGTGACTCCCAACAGCAAAGCGTAAAGTCGGCAAAAACGCACAAAATCAGTAACATGTGCATTCTCGTTCCATTTTTTTACCTTAATTCTCGTGCTACGTCGCTCATTTTGGTATCATTGTGTTCGCAATTAAATTCCCTACAGATGTGTATGAATAAAATGTACAAAAGGCTGGAGTGCCTCCCCGCAGAAAAGCCTAAAGTTACCCATGAACGAGCACCATTTTGTACATTGCAACCTAATGTTCAACTCGTTCAATTTGATAACATCAAATTTCGTGCTACGTCGCTCGTTTTGGTATCAAATTGTTCGCAATAAAAAGGCGAGTATTTTAAAAGTAGTCCCAGAATAATATAGCAATAACTGGATTTTTAACAAATATTTTAATTCTGGATGCTCATCATCACAAATTTATTTATATCTTTCCAGTGTTCTGACATAAATATTTGTGTTACATCTTTCATTTTGGTATCAAAGTGTTCGCAATAAAACGGCGCGCATTTTAAAACTAGTCCCAAGATAATAGGACAATAAATAGAATTTTAACAATTATTTTAATATTCGGACTATAGGCCTATTTATAATATTTCAAGTGTTTGGACATCAAGTTTCATTTTATATCTTTGATTTTGGTATCAAATTGTGTGCAATCTAAAGGCGCTTATTTTAAAACCACTACCAGATTGATCTGATAAAATTTAAATTTTTAAAAAATATTTTAATGAGTGACTCAGTATTGCGTCGTTGGAACACATTCAGTAGAAAAATGAGTGACGAGATAATCAGTCTGTGGAACCTCAGAGTGTTAAGAACATTGTGCAAGGAGCCTATGCTACACTTTCTAACCCTCAGAATTGCTTTTAAATACATGGATGGAGAAATACTAAAGAAATTGTTCACGACTCTTATTAGACCAAAGCTGGAATATGCAGCGGTTTTATGGTGCCCATATCTTAAGAAGCACATTAACAAACTGGAAAAGGTGCAACAACATGCCACTAAGTGGCTCCCAGAACTGAAGGACAAGAGCTACAAGGAGAGGTTAGAGGCATCAAATATGAAAAAACTAGAAGATAGAAGAAAAAGAGGTGAAATTATCACTACGTTTAAAATAGTAACAGGAATCGATAAAATTGATAGGGAAGAATTCCTGAGACCCGGAACTTCAAGAACAAGAGTCATAGACTTAAACTAACGAAAAAAACTGCCGGAGAAATATAAGAAAAATCACTTTTGTAAACAGTGGTAGACGGTTGGAACAAGTTAGGTGAGAAGGTGGTGGAGGCCAAAACCGTCAGTAATTTCAAAGCGTTATATGACAAAGAGTGCTGGGTAGACAGGACACCACGAGCGTAGCTCTCATCCTGTAACTACACTTAGGTAATTACACTTAAGTAATTACACACACAGCTGGCAAAGCCTATCCTGGCCTGGAGGATTTACTGGGCGCAAATCCTTAACTGTAGCCTCTGTTTAACTCAACAGTAAAATGGGTACAGTACTTGGTTGTAACAAAGATTTTTCGTGGCGGGGATCGTATTCCAGGGACCTGCCCGAAACGCTACATGTACTAGTGGCTGTACAAGAATGTAACAACTCTTGTATATATCTAAAAAAATGATTTAGATTCAGGTTTGAGCAGCAATAACTGCAAATTTGACGATGATACAAAAATCGGGAGGGGAAATGAACACGGAAAAAGACTTTCACAATCTAAAATCTAAAAAAAGACAATCTAAATAAGGTTTTCAAATTGTCAAAAGATTGGCAGATACAGTTAATGCTGACAATGTAAGGTTTTGAGGCTAGGTAATAATAATAGAGTTACAAGATATGAGCTAGCTGGTGTTCAGATTGCAAAGTCGGATTGTGAAAGTGATCTGGGAGTTATGATTAGAAAGGATTTAAAACAAAAAATTAATTTATAAATGTTCATAATAAGGCAAATAGGACACTGGGATTTATTTATCGAAGTGTTAGTAATAAGACACCTGTTGTTGCTATATCTCGCACTTAATATGCCCCATTTAGATTATGGAGTTTAGTTTTGGTTGCCATACTATAGAATGGATATAAATTCACTAGAACGACGAATGGAACAGCATAGGGTGACGAAGTTAATCCCGCAAATTAGAAACTTGTTATATGAAGAAAGATTGACTAAGCTTAAATTACATTCACTAGAAAGGTGAAGAATTAGGTGTGACATGATAGAGGTGTACAGGTGGATGAATGGGCATAACAAAGGGATATTAATAGGATATTAAACTATCAACACAAGACAGAACACAAAACAATGGGAATATATTGGATAAGTGTAGATTTAGGAAAAACCTGGGTAAATACTGATTCGGTAACAGGGTCGTTGATTTGTGGAACCAATTACCACATTACATAATAGAAGTAGGATTTCTTGATTGTTTCAAGTGCAGGTTAGACATATGCATATATGAATGAGATTGGGTGGCTATAAATAGAAGCCGCCTCGTATGCCCCAATAGGCCTTAGAAGGCCTATTGGCCTTCTAAGAACTGTAACTTTAAAGGTAACTGCAGACCTGCAGTTACCTTTTTTCTTATGTTCTTATGCTCGAAGCATGTGCCTGTGAGGAGGGTCAGAAAGAGAACCACTCTAGAACGAGAACGCAGACGATGGTACAGGACAAGGAAAAAAATTATGTATGTGCTTAAATAGACACGACTATCACAAGAAAGGAAAATAAATCTTAACAGGGAGAGCGATGAAACAGTAAACGTTGAAGCGATCATACGAGTCTGAGAAAATTAAATTGGAACTTAAATTAAATACATGGGAGCATAGTGCTTACACGAGGCCTATGTCTGCATACATATTTATCTCGGTATACAGTACTTGGACTATAATGAACAGTGATACTGAACAATAAATAGTGAGCGGTAACACAACAGGCATAAAGGCTTGAAAGTGTAGGAAAATTGCCATGTGGAAAATTTGGAACGTGTAATTCAGTGAATAGTGAAGCAACACAGACCAGACCCTGTGAACAGCAGCCACGAGGCTTGACTTGTGTACACACTCGGTAAGCTGTGAAGGGTCCCCCCCACCCTTCTTCCACTGGTTGACAACCACTGGTCCACTGCCTTATCACCACTACTGACCTGAAGCATAATGGTCAGAATGCCTTTAGTAAAGATGTGCACAGATTGCAACAAGGAAGTAGATTACCGAGCATAAGAAATATTGTCGGAACAACCGTGGACATCTTCAAGAGAAAACTAGACTGTTTTCTAAAAGAAGTTCTGGACCAACCGGGCTGTGGTGGGTATGTGGGCCTGTGGGCTGCTCTAAGCAACAGACTGGTGGACCAAACTCTCACAACTCAAGCCTGGCCTCAGGCCAGGCTTGGGGAGTAGAACTCCAAGAACCCCATCAAGCAGGTCAAGCAGGTACCACCAGAGCTTCCAGTGCCAACTATGTTCAGCAGCCATACACAGAATTCAAAGATTCTTACAAAGAATTCGGGAATTCGATTCATACAAAGAATGGGAATTCAATGGACACCCATTGTGTCAACACCTGCATCAGAGGAGCTCCAGCATATTTCAACAATCCTAAGTACAGTATTGTAGTACAGGTTGATGATAGTGAGTGGTGTCACAAGGAGCATAAAGGTGTTGTGCTTTTGAAAATAGGTGAGATAACATGAATGTGCCAAGGGAAGTGAAAAAATTTGATGAAAAAAAGTTGCCCTAGTATTAACAGTGCAGACGACGAAATTTAAGATGGCCGCCAACAAGAGGAAAAATAAAACGGTTAGAGTTTTGGGGATTCAATGAAGAAAGCATTAATATAAACAGTCTATACAAGAAGTTGGCTAAATTAGATATAGTGAACAATCATGTAGAAATAATAAGTAAATTGAGAGAAAGTGATGAATACTTGAGTAGCAAAATTTTAGGTCTTGAGGGGTTAGTGAAAGACTTGTAAAAGGACAGAATCAATTGGAAACAAATTGCAAAGCCATGGAAGAGGAAAATAAATTCCTAAAAATGGCTTTGGAAGAAGTTAAAGTAAATTTAAACATAAATTACTACAATAGGTTAGGTAAGGAAATGCAACAGGAAGAACAGCTTTTGTCAGTACAGATGGAGGAAGTTACACAGGGAATAGAACAGTGCAAGAAGGATATGCAACTCACTTATGGACAAGTGACCAAGGAGACAGAAAAAAGAGAAGAAGCAGTAAAGGAAGCCAAACACTGCAGCAACCAGAATAAAACAAACATTAGGCTGGAAGTCGGAAAACAACTGGCATCAAATCTTCCAGATCAGGAAGATCCAAATCACAGGATCTTCCAGATTGAAAACCATACTGTCTGTCTGATATTATATCATTTCTCTCTAGGTGTTCTACCCATTTAGTTTTGATTAGTTTTTCCAATACTTTCACTATTACACTTGTCAATGATGCAGGTCTATAAGTAAGGGGGTCTTCCCTGCTGCCACTTTTGTAGATTGGAACTATGTTAGCCTTTTTCCACACATCAGCTACAATTCCTGTAACTCCTGTGTGGCGGCCACTCCTCATTGCTTTTTGACTCACCATACCAACTTAGTGGTGCGTTATGGTGACCAAAACATGCAGATACAGTACTTATTTATAATCTATGTATACATGTAATATCAGCAAAACTATTTGTTTATTGTTTTATGAACATAATATTTGAATCACTAATATGCACACCATAATTTTGAGTATAGCGATAGTTCATAAATTTAAAAAAAGCTTCATGGTCCCTTAACAGTCTGGTTGACCAGACCACCAACCTCCAGGAGGTTGGTCAGACCGGGCCGCAAAGAGACAGATCCCCAGAACCAGCACTAGGCTAACAGTTTGAGCCATTCATAACAGAGGTCATTACAATTCAGAGATGACATCTCTGTCAGCGAACATAATGTTAAACTAGCCAAACACAGGGTACTTCACCTGCTGGGTAGCCTGAAGCACCACCTGCTGTCAGCGAACATAATGTTAAACTAGCCAAACACAGGGTACTTCACCTGCTGGGTAGCCTGAAGCACCACCTGCTGTCAGCGAACATAATGTTAAACTAGCCAAACACAGGGTACTTCACCTGCTGGGTAGCCTGAAGCACCACCTGCTGTCAGCGAACATAATTTTAAACTAGCCAAACACAGGGTACTTCACCTGCTGGGTAGCCTACCTTGAGGTTACCTTGAGGTGCTTCCGGGGCTTAGCGTCCCCACGGCCCGGTCGTCGACCAGGCCTCCTGGTTGCTGGACTGATCAACCAGGCTGTTGGACGCGGCTGCTCGCAGCCTGACGTATGAGTCACAGCCTGGTTGATCAGGTATCCTTTGGAGGTGCTTATCCAGTTCCTGGAGCAACATCTGCTATATAAGATCCCAACGAGCCACTTCTTGTAAAGGCACAAGAAAATGTTACCTCTATAACTAACCTTTATCTTAAAAACTACAAAACATGCATACAAAATGCAAATTCTATAACTTCTCTGCCGTCATAATTTTGGTGCATAGTAAAATGCCATCGGAACACCTTCATGAGATTATAATGTTTACTGTGTAGCTTCACTGAGCACTAAACCCAAATGTGGGCCGCTCCAAGCAACAGCCTGGTGGACCAAACTCTCACAAGTCGAGCCTGACCTTGGGCCGGGCTTGGAGAGTAGAACAACTCCCAGAACCCCATCAAGCAGGTACCGTTAACTGAAGCACCCAACCATCATATTCCAGGTAACTGTTGGGTTTATCCAGGTATCAACCAGGTATCAATCAGGTGTGGCAGGCTGTAACCAGAGTATGCTTGCCTCCCACACCAAATACAGGTATTTACCGTCTTATATACAAATAACCATTTCATATACAGTTTATACATTCTAGGTTTTGTGTACATATGAACACACACACAGGCATGGATATATTTCAACTAATAATAATGATAATTCTAATTATTCATTGTCGGGGGACCAGGCAGCCAGTATATACATGTAGTTCATGTTAGACTAATATTGAGGACCCCCTCCCCAGGGTCTAATTACCGCTCCCCCATTCCCCCAGACTCAACACCCACAACAAGCTGACTAACTCCTGGGTACCTATTTACTGCTAGGTGGACGGGGACATTAGGTAATAAGAAGCGGGCCTCTCCATTTCTGTCCCGCCCGGGATTCAAACCCAGAATTCTCAACTGTGAGTCGAGGAATGAACCCCGACTCTACTACCGGGACCTGTAATATACAGCACCCTTTTATGATAAACAATGGGTCGTAACTAACTCAAAGTACTTCCAAGTCATAGTCAACAAAACTTACATGCCTGTACAGTACCTTGTAATACACACGCACCCAACTATTGTATAACAATTGTTCTACAAGATACGCAGACACACACACACACAGTTGGTGAGCAACAACGTGGAAATGCTAAAAGAGGACCCAATAATTACATACAAAATTGTGCATACAAAACATTAAAAAAAATCCATATACATACCATTTCCTGAATGAAACTACCCGTATCCATTTTTACCCGGTAAGACAGTCGTCAGCGGCAAG
The DNA here is from genome assembly GCF_040958095.1 of Procambarus clarkii. Lineage (NCBI taxonomy): Eukaryota > Metazoa > Arthropoda > Malacostraca > Decapoda > Cambaridae > Procambarus > Procambarus clarkii. The sequence continues at coordinate 33,061,079 of NC_091197.1, forward strand.
CAACGCACCGGCGCAGGCCTTGTCATCCTGGACGAGTCAAATGTCCAGCAGGAACACGGGGTGAACACTATAACCACCCAACCAGGGGTACTCCTGGGGTACTGTACAGGTCCTGGGGTACTGTACAGGTCCTGGGGTACTCCTAGGGCACCATGCAGGTCCTGGGGTACTCCTGGGGCACCGTGCAGGTCCTGGGGTACTCCTGGGGTACTGTACAGGTCCTGGGGTACTCCTGGGGCACCGTACAGGTCCTGGGGTACTCCTAGGGCACCATACAGGTCCTGGGGTACTCCTGGGGCACTGTGCAGGTCCTGGGGTACTGTACAGGTCCTGGGGTACTCCTGGGGTACTGTACAGGTCCTGGGGTACTCCTGGGGTACTGTACAGGTCCTGGGGTACTCCTGGGGTACTGTACAGGTCCTGGGGTACTCCTGGGGTACTGTACAGGTCCTGGGGTACTGTACAGGTCCTGGGGTACTCCTGGGGTACTGTACAGGTCCTGGGGTACTCCTGGGGCACTGTACAGGTCCTGGGGTACTCCTGGGGCACCGTGCAGGTCCTGGGGTACTCCTGGGGCACCGTGCAGGTCCTGGGGTACTCCTGGGGCACCGTGCAGGTCCTGGGGTACTCCTGGGGCACTGTACAGGTCCTAGGGTACTCCTGGGGTACTGAACAAGGTCCTGGGGTACTCCTGGGGTACTGTGCAGGTCCTGGGGTACTCCTGGGGTACCGTGCAGGTCCTGGGGTACTCCTGGGGTACTGTGCAGGTCCTGAGGTATTGTGCAGATCCTGGGGTACTCCTGGGGCACCGTGCAAGTCCTGGGGTACTCCTAGGGTACTGTACAGGTCCTGGGGTACTGTACAGGTCTTGGGGTACTCCTGGGGTACTGTGCAGGTCCTGGGGTACTGTACAGGTCCTGGGGTACTCCTGGGGCACCGTGCAGGTCCTGGGGTACTGTACAGGTCCTGGGGCACCGTGCAGGTCCTGGGGGTACTCCTGGGGCACTGTGCAGGTCCTAGGGTACTGTGCAGGTCCTGGGGTACTCCTGAGGCACCGTGCAGGTCCTGGGGTTCTCCTGGGGTACTCCTGGGGCACCGTGCAGGTCCTGGGGTACTCCTGGGGCACTGTGCAAGTCCTGGGGTACTCCTAGGGTACTGTACAGGTCCTGGGGTACTCCTGGGGCACCGTGCAGGTCCTGGGGTACTCCTGGGGCACCGTGTAGGTCCTGGGGTACTGTACAGGTCCTGGGGCACTCCTGGGGCACCGTGCAGGTCCTGGGGTACTCCTGGGGCACTGTACAGGTCCTAGGGTACTCCTGGGGTACTGAACAAGGTCCTGGGGTACTCCTGGGGCACTGTGCAGGTCCTGGGGTACTCCTGGGGTACCGTGCAGGTCCTGGGGTACTCCTAGGGTACTGTACAGGTCCTGGGGTACTCCTGGGGTACTGTACAGGTCTTGGGGTACTCCTGGGGTACTGTGCAGGTCCTGGGGTACTCCTGGGGTACTGTACAGGTCCTGGGGTATTGTGCAGATCCTGGGGTACTCCTGGGGCACCGTGCAAGTCCTGGGGTACTCCTAGGGTACTGTACAGGTCCTGGGGTACTCCTGGGGTACTGTACAGGTCTTGGGGTACTCCTGGGGTACTGTGCAGGTCCTGGGGTACTCCTGGGGCACCGTGCAGGTCCTGGGGTACTCCTGGGGCACCGTGCAGGTCCTGGGGCACTGTGCAGGTCCTAGGGTACTGTGCAGGTCCTGGGGTACTCCTGGGGCACCGTGCAGGTCCTGGGGTACTGCTAGGGTACCGTACAGGTCCTGGGTCCTGGGGTACTCCTGGGGCACCGTGCAGGTCCTGGGGTACTCCTGGGGTACTCCTGGGGTACTGTACAGGTCCTGGGGTACTCCTGGGGCACCGTGCAGGTCCTGGGGCACTCCTGGGACACCGTGCAGGTCCTGGGGTACTGTACAGGTCCTGGGGTACTCCTGGGGTACTGTACAGGTCCTGGGGTACTCCTGGGGTACTGTACAGGTCCTGGGGTACTCCTGGGGTACTGTACAGGTCCTGGGGTACTCCTGGGGTACTGTACAGGTCCTGGGGTACTCCTGGGGTACTGTACAGGTCCTGGGGTACTCCTGGGGTACTGTACAGGTCCTGGGGTACTCCTGGGGTACTGTACAGGTCCTGGGGTACTCCTGGGGTACTGTACAGGTCCTGGGGTACTCCTGGGGTACTGTACAGGTCCTGGGGTACTCCTGGGGCACTGTACAGGTCCTGGGGTACTCCTGGGGCACTGTACAGGTCCTGGGGTACTCCTGGGGTACTCCTGGGGTACTGTACAGGTCCTGGGGTACTGTACAGGTCCTGGGGTACTCCTGGGGTACTGTACAGGTCCTGGGGTACTCCTAGGGTACTGTACAGGTCCTGGGGTACTCCTGGGGTACTGTACAGGTCCTGGGGTACTCCTAGGGTACTGTACAGGTCCTGGGGTACTCCTGGGGTACTGTACAGGTCCTGGGGTACTCCTGGGGTACTGTACAGGTCCTGGGGTACTCCTGGGGTACTGTACAGGTCCTGGGGTACTCCTGGGGTACTGTACAGGTCCTGGGGTACTCCTGGGGTACTGTACAGGTCCTGGGGTACTCCTGGGGTACTGTACAGGTCCTGGGGTACTCCTGGGGTACTGTACAGGTCCTGGGGTACTCCTGGGGCACTGTACAGGTCCTGGGGTACTCCTGGGGCACTGTACAGGTCCTGGGGTACTCCTGGGGTACTGTACAGGTCCTGGGGTACTCCTGGGGTACTGTACAGGTCCTGGGGTACTGTACAGGTCCTGGGGTACTCCTGGGGTACTGTACAGGTCCTGGGGTACTCCTAGGGTACTGTACAGGTCCTGGGGTACTCCTGGGGTACTGTACAGGTCCTGGGGTACTCCTAGGGTACTGTACAGGTCCTGGGGTACTCCTGGGGTACTGTACAGGTCCTGGGGTACTCCTGGGGTACTGTACAGGTCCTGGGGTACTCCTGGGGTACTGTACAGGTCCTGGGGTACCTCCAGGGCCTAGTGCTCAGCACAACCGCTGTCACTGCTCAATACCAAACAATTCTTCACAAACATTTTGATCCTTCTTGTAGTGATTAACATTACATAACTACCAACTCCTTTCTAACACTATTTTAACTATTTAATATCACGTCTTCTATAATTCGATAAATATTGATTTAACTTAAATTATTGGCCAAACAATTGAAATGTGTTGGTGTAGAGGCAGGTTATCCCGGCACAAGAGCTGTCGAATAATGACCTTTAGGGGGAAAATTACCTCGTTTAATTTTGCAGGCTAATCCATGAGGATCATGTTCAAGTTTTAAAGTAACTGGCTCTGCATATTTATTTGTTCGGTTACCATCCTCGTGCCAAATATACACTGTGACCTTCTCGAACACCCGACACGACGCCATTTTTCCTTGAACTTTAATGGGGTGACATTTATCAAAACTGAATGAAAATATAATGTAATTTGTAACATGTATTATTCTACATCATCTCATAAATTTACAAACGAAATATGAATAATTTTTTTCTATTGGATGACGATGCATATTTAATAGCGAACTCGTAAAATATTTATTATGGTGTAATGTGAAAGAAGTATATTAGGTAGGCTCGTTTGGATGAAAGCTTCAAAATATACAAAGACGCAACAAAATAGTCTGAGCTAGCGGGCGAGCTTCGTCCCCTGGGCCGCCAGCTGGCCGGGCTCCGGGCTCCAGGTGCTCTTGTTTACTTTGTCTCGCCTCGCTTTCTTACACTAAACAAACATGTTAACGGACGACGAGTTGTCCAGGTAATGTCTTCTAATGGTGCCCAAATCTTAACTTAAGCTCCATATCTTAGTATTATGCTGAATGTTGGATGAACACGAGTGAAACTTCACTTGTCAATTGGTTAGGATGTCAGCTAAGGTAGTGTTTATTTATTTATATATACAAGATTTGTTACATTCTTGTACAGGCACTAACACGCGTAGCACTTCAGGCAGGTCTTTAATCTTATTTTTTCCCCGCAATACGACCCGTCAAATCGTTTAACAACTAGGTACCCAATTTACTGCCGGGTAAACAGAGGCTACAGTTAAGGATTGGCACCCAGTCAATCCTCCCCGGGCAGGATAAGAACCCAGGCTAAAGTGCTCGCGAAGTGCCGGACAAGTGTTTTACCACTGCGCCACGATGTCTGTGGGCCCCGTGAGCAAGGGTTGCCAGATCTGAATTGCTGAAAGTAGCGATGGAGGGAATTATCAAGGGAAAGCGCCAAGCCATTACAACTATATAGCACTTGGAAGGGGGGTCAGGATAAGGATTTGGGATGGGACGGGAGGTAGGAATGGTGCCCAACCACTTGGACGGTCAGGGATTGAACTTGCATGAATCGAGACTCACTCAACCGTCCAGCCCAAAAAGTAGCAAATTTGTATAAAAAAGTACCCCAATATTTTGTTTTGTGACTGATCTGGTTTTCAAGGTAATGTATTTTAATACATAGAGTACACTACACAATTTTAATGATATTTATTAATATTATGGCTGCATGCATTTAATAAAAAAATGCTATAATAGGATAACTTGCCAATAGTTGCTGCATGAAAGATAATTGTGTGTGTCCCTCCACGCCTTCACAATTGAACAATGTTTATTATTATTATTATTATCACGAAATTCTTCTGCATCCTCAACCTCATTCTTGTATATTGCAGAATCATATTTTAGCAAAGACATGGATGGTTAGGTTTTAATAGGTGTTGGATATTGTCAGGGGAGGCGAGTGAAGATGTGTGTCCCGCACAGGATTGGTCAGGCCTAGTGTCACGGACTTAGCTAGCCTCGACCCAACCTTTGTACCATTAATACAGTACCTCATCTGTTCATTACTATGTATTCCTTATTCATTTTAATAGTTTGCTATTTCATTTGTATTATTATTTGATGTACACATCTATGTAATTGTTGATATGATACAAATAATCTTTTTCTGTGACTTTGAATTGCATCTGCAGGGAGGGTAGCAGGGGTGAGCAGTGAATAGACTGGAAGTTTGTCAAATGCTTCCAAGCCACAAGTTAACTGAGAGATGTTATTGTCAATTATCGCATTAGCTGTAATTTGTGTGTATTGTTGGTTAGATGTCATACTGGAGCAAGCATAATACTGAAGATTGTGGCACATTTGAAATAGTTGGAATTCGTTTCCATTTGAGAAAAATTTGAGACGTGTTGCCCTTCTAGCATAACAAAGCAACCATCAGCTGACTGGCATTGTACTTGCCTATCAACCCAGATTTAAGTTCAAGTAAATTTATTGAGATAATGAAATACATCTCAAAAAGATAGAGTAGCTTAGACTATTTCTACCCTCGTCTATTTAAGGTCCCTCAAGGGGGCTCATAAATTCATACAGTACACAATGATTCATCATATATATAATGAGATAATGAGTATGGAAATCAACTTAGAGTACTGGGGATAGACTTTCAGAGAAACATGTAGCTTCGGTGATTAGATTGATGAAAGGCGGGGGATCTAAGGCATTATTCCTCTCGCTTCAAGAGGTTAAAAGAAATGTACAATGCATGTTAAAATATAGAATAAGAGAGCACGTATGAGATCCTTATGTTCTAATGTTACAATGTATGATGCCATTCAAGAATGTATTGCTATTCTAAAGAAACTATTAACACCACCATCATGGGCCGAATGTATCGTAGATGTAGTAATTATTCCCTCTATTTTTTTCTGTGAGTTTTCAGTCACTGTTTCAGTCACAAACAGTCATTTGTCACTGTCTAATAAATCACTGAGAAGCCATATCCTCTTGGATACAAACTAACTTTTTAACTTCATCTTGCTCAACATTTGTGCACCCACTACAATCAAAGGAAATGCTACAACTATGTCTTTAACTTTGCTTTGTGTAAACTATTTCTCCTAAGCTTTTGTTTCAACATTTTCCACCACACTGGGTTGAACACTGCCATCGTAAGTGGATTGTTCATTTTCCCCGAGATTCTCTCATCAGTAATACTCCATACCTTGAGGTGCTTCCGGGGCTTAGGGTCCCCGCGGCCCGGTCGTCGACCAGGCTTCCTGGTTGCTGGACTGATCAACCAGGCTGTTGGACGTGTCTGCTCGCAGCCTGACGTATGAGTCACAGCCTGGTTGATCAGGTATCCTTTGGAGGTATCCATCCTCGTCCTTACTTTCTTCCTCCCTCCGTTTCACTCCCAACTACACCCCATCTGTTTACCATAGCTAATTTTTCTAGAGCTGCAGTCCTCTTATCCAACTTTTTGAGGTATTCCAAGATATGTGTACCAGCCTCAGAATTCACAGTATTACCCCTGCACCTTATTACTGTACCACGAGGATACACTTTCCTGGGGAAGGGGGGAAGCCCCGTCAGCTCTCTGAAGCTATTTTACTGATCAAGTGCCATACTACTTGAGTGTCATTAGTCCCTTTGTAAGTCTACCCCAAATATCCCTAAAGAAGGAATAAGGAATAGGAGCACAAGTCCCGCCAAACCCCAGGCAGCGGGTGTCCCCGCTAAACCCCAGGCAGCAGGTGTCCCCCCCCCCCTCCCCCTGGCAGCAAGTGAACCCAACCCCCAGGCAGTGTGACGGAGGTGGGATGTATGGTCATCTCCCTGAGGCAGGGGTGAATAACAACCCTCAAAGTCATCCAAGGCGAGAGGAAGCCCGGAAGAAGTACTGTACTGTAGTACAACTGAGCCCACCAGCATTTTCCAGGGCCCATTCCTGCCTGCCTCCTTCCCTGCCTGCCTCTTTCCCTGCCTGCCTCCTTCCCTCCCTCTTTCCCTGCCTGCCTCCTTCCCTCCCTCTTTCCCTGCCTGCCTCCTTCCCTCCCTCTTTCCCTGCCTGCCTCCTTCCCTCCCTCTTTCCCTGCCTGCCTCCTTCCCTCCCTCTTTCCCTGCCTGCCTCCTTCCCTCCCTCTTTCCCTGCCTGCCTCCTTCCCTCCCTCTTTCCCTGCCTGCCTCCTTCCCTCCCTCTTTCCCTGCCTGCCTCCTTCCCTGCCTGCCTCCTTCCCTGCCTGCCTCCTTCCCTGCCTGCCTCCTTCCCTGCCTGCCTCCTTCCCTCCCTCTTTCCCTGCCTGCCTCCTTCCCTCCCTCTTTCCCTGCCTGCCTCCTTCCCTCCCTCTTTCCCTGCCTGCCTCCTTCCCTCCCTCTTTCCCTGCCTGCCTCCTTCCCTCCCTCCTTCCCTGCCTGCCTCCTTCCCTCCCTCCTTCCCTGCCTGCCTCCTTCCCTCCCTCCTTCCCTGCCTGCCTCCTTCCCTCCCTCTTTCCCTGCCTGCCTCCTTCCCTCCCTCCTTCCCTGCCTGCCTCCTTCCCTCCCTCTTTCCCTGCCTCCCTCCCTGCCTCCTTCCCTCCCTCTTTCCCTGCCTCCCTCCATGCCTCCCTCCCACACCAGTTTGGTTTGGCAAGTTAAATATTATGATAGATATCGTGAGGAGACATTCACATATGGGACTAATAGAACAAGAACCTGTCAATGTAAGTTAGTGTCCAGAATACGCCTGGGATATAGACGTATCTGGCAGCTTTCTCAAAACCCAAATGTCGAGTACACAATGTGTCAACTTTGTGAAAGCGAAAACATGCACTCTCTTGAACATTATACAGTATTGTAGAATGTCCCATATTGACTGACTTTCGTCCTCCTGGGCTAAGGTATGCTGAACTGTGCAATTACTATATGAGTACTGGAACACTTGATGATATATTGGACTTGTACCCAAGATTAACCATGTAATGTATCAATTATACAATGTATGTATGTGATGTAACTATATAACCTGAGCTTGTAAAAGCACCTTAATCGCCTTCAGTTATTAAGTGCTTAATTGCACACCAGTTTCTCTATCAGCTATCTCACCCTGTCAGAGTAAAAGAGTCAAAAGAGCGCTGTTTGTCGACATAATTGTATTTGTGCTGCTTTTTCATTTGTTTTTCATTTTTCATTTTCATTTCTTATGTTTTCATTTCTTGTTTTCATTCTACTCATTATGCTCAATTAGTATTAAGCTTGTCATTTAAGTTTATCATGCCCGAAACGCTTTGCGTAATAGTGGCTTTAGGCATTGTATGTACTAGCTCTACCTATAAGTCAACCAATCCTTGTAAAAATTTATTGTATGTATGTACCTTACCTAAATAAAATTGTATTGTATTGTATAAATGTATGTGAATGCAGGTGTGAGTATATAAGTATGTATATATGTATATGTACATATATGTGTGTAATTACCTAAGTGTAGTTACAGGATGAGAGCTACGCTCGTGGTGTCCCGTCTTCCTAGCACTCTTTGTCATATAACGCTTTGAAACTACTGACGGTCTTGGCCTCCACCACCTTCTCACTTAACTTGTTCCAACCGTCTACCACTCTATTTGCGACGGTGAATTTTCTTATATTTCTTCGGCATCTGTGTTTAGCTAGTTTAAATCTATGACCTCTTGTTCTTGAAGTTCCAGGTGTCAGGAAATCTTCCCTGTCGATTTTATCAATTCCTGTTACTATTTTGTATGTAGTGATCATATCACCTCTTTTTCTTCTGTCTTCTAGTTTTGGCATATTTAATGCCTCTAACCTCTCCTCGTAGCTCTTGCCCTTCAGTTCTGGGAGCCACTTAGTAGCATGTCTTTGCACCTTTTCCAGTTTGTTGATGTGCTTCTTAAGATATGGGCACCACACAACTGCTGCATATTCTAGCTTTGGCCTAACAAAAGTCGTGAACAATTTCTTTAGTATATCGCCATCCATGTATTTAAAAGCAATTCTGAAGTTAGAAAGCATAGCATAGGCTCCTTGCACAATATTCTTTATGTGGTCCTCAGGTGATAGTTTTCTATCTAGAACCACCCCTAGATCTCTTTCTTTATCAGAATCCTTTAAAGATTTCTCACATAATATATAGGTTGTGTGGGGTTTATGTTCTCCTATTCCACATTCCATAACATGGCATTTATTAACATTAAATTCCATTTGCCAAGTGGTGCTCCATATACTTATTTTGTCCAGGTCTTCTTGAAGGGCATGACAATCATCTAAATTTCTTATCCTTCCTATTATCTTAGCATCATCAGCAAACATGTTCATATAATTCTGTATACCAACTGGTAGATCATTTATGTACACAATAAACATCACTGGTGCAAGAACTGAACCCTGTGGTACTCCACTTGTGACATTTCTCCATTCCGATACATTGCCTCTAATTACTGCCCTCATTTTTCTATCAGTCAGAAAATTTTTCATCCATGTTAGAAGCTTACCTGTCACCCCTCCAATATTTTCCAGTTTCCAGAACAACCTCTTATGTAGAACTCTGTCGAAAGCCTTTTTTAGGTCCAGATAGATGCAGTCAACCCAACCATCTCTTTCCTGTAATATCTCTGTGGCTCGATCATAGAAACTGAGTAAATTCGATACACAGGATCTTCCAGATCGAAAACCATACTGTCTGTCTGATATTATATCATTTCTCTCCAGGTGTTCTACCCATTGAGTTTTGATTAGTTTTTCCAATACTTTCACTATTACACTTGTCAATGATACAGGTCTATGATTGAGGGGGTCTTCCCTGCTGCCACTTTTGTAGATTGGAACTATGTTAGCCTGTTTCCACATGTCTGCTACGATTCCTGTACACAGGGATGCCTGAAAGATCAGGTGAAGTGGAAAGCTGAGCTCAGATACACATTCTCTCAGAACCCATGGTGAAATGCCATCTGGACCAACTGCTTTGTTCTTACTTAGCTCCTTGAGCATTTTGTCCACTTCGTCTCTAGACACCTCTATGTGCTCTATGTTGTTCTCTAGAAATCTTATAGTGTCTGGTTCCCTGAAGATTTCATTCTGTACAAACACACTTTGGAACTTTTCATTTAATGTTTCACACATTTCCTTTTTATTTTCCGTGAATCTGTTTCCCATTTTCAACCTCTGAATATTATCCTTTACCTGCAATTTGTTGTTTAGGAATTTGTAGAATAGGCCCGGTTCTGTTTTACATTTATCCGCTATCCCTTTTTCAAAATTTCTTTCTGTCTCTCTCCTTATTGCCGTATAGTTGTTTCTCGCATCTTTGTATCGCTGGTATGTTTGGGGGTTTGGCCTCTTCCTATACTGATTCCATTTTTGTGTGTGTGTATGTATATGTATGTGTATAAAGTATATATGGAAGCTGATCAGAATTACATTTCACCTTTGTAAATGCACATTAATGACACTATGTAAAAGACACATCGAATACTTTATGTAGGGCATACGTAAATCTGTGTACAGTATCTATGTATTTATGTATGTAGGTTAGCTTAGCATTTTAAAAGCACTGAATCACCTTCTGTGGTTGATTGTTCAATAAACCCCTGAACTATATGTTTAACACATCTCTAACCCTGTCCATGGAGGACAGAAGAAAAAATATATATATATGCTGGTTAGCATTGTAAATGTGGCGCCACATCTGTGGTAGAAAATAACAATAAAAAAAACAGTTTGGTGAAAATTTTTGATAATTTCAAAAGTGAAATTATCTCAATAATTGTGATTGGCTGTGAGAGTTATGACAAGTGGTGTACAATGAGTGTTAGGCCGGGCACTTCACTTGTTTATATCTTGTTTATTTACCACCTGAGATCAGTGGTAAAGGTTCACATTTTATGTTCAGCGGACAAGCATACCCCCTGGTTTTGTATACAAGAACATAAGAATGAAGTACATACGAAGCAGCTTCTATTTATATCCACCCTGGATAATAAACGAGATAGGAGCTGGATAATAAACGAGAGGGTCTTATAACAAAAATGCGAGATTATAGTGAGAGCTGATAAAAAATGATGACGACTGTTGGTAGTCGGCGACTTAAATTTGAAATCCATAGACTGGGAGGCATATGAAGCTAGAACTTAGGATTTTTGGATGTGTAGATTCATAAATCTCATCCTGGCAACATTCATGTATCAACATGTTAAACAAGCTACGAGGATGAGGGAAGGGGATGTTCCCTCCATGCTGGATTTGATGTCACACGTGGAGTACCACAGGGTTCAGTTCTTGCACCGGTGATGTTCATTGTCTACATAAATGATCTACCAGTTGGAATACAGAATTATATGAACATGTTTGCTGATGATGCTAAGATAATAGGAAGGATAAGAAACTTAGATGATTGTCATGCCCTTGAAGAAGACCTGGACAAAATAAGTATATGGAGCACCACTTGGCAAATGGAATTTAACCCTTAAACTGCGCATGGCATATATATACGCCTTGAATAACATGTCCCACAGTGCGCATGGCGTACATATACGCCATAGGGTGCCAGTCACGATTCAAATGGCCCGCGGCTACACGGGGTTCATATTAGTTTTCTCAGGGCTCTTGTAAACAGACGCCATTTAAAAAAAAAATCGTGGGCAATATTCTCAGGTGTGAGAGCAAAGTACTGTTGGAGCAACCAAGGCTGGCGCACGCAGCATGAGCGAACAGCATTGCTGTTCAGCTTGTGATCACAGCATCGCCGAAAAATGTCAAAATAAATATATTATTGCTATTATTTAGCGATGACAATATTACAGATGACCCCTAACTGTGATATAAATAACCAGGGTTGTGATAATAGCAGGATTGTTGTAATAATTAACGCTGTAGGAGGAGTGATGCTGAGGGACGGAGGGAGATTGCATCGTTTACTGACTGTGTGGCCACCTGTTATTGTCTGCATTCACCATACCAGCTCAGTGGTTCTCTATGGTGAACACAAATGTAGATACTTATATATAATGTGTGTATTAGTGTAATAACAGCAAAAGGATTATGCTGGGTGGAGCCATTTGGACGACTGAGGTGATGTCTTCTGCATGATTTGTCTAGATGTGCAGAGGGTGGCCACTATACTCTACAAGCTTAGGTGTACAGTTACGGTGCATACAACATGTAGATACTTGTATATAATATATGTATATAGTGTAATAACACTGCAAACAGTATTGTTGGGGGAAAAGTTTAGTGCGTGTGACCTCGAATGAGTGAGGGAGCCGCCAGCTGACTGTGTGTATAGCGACGACTCTTAGTGCCTGAACTAACTATATCAGCTTAGTTGTACAGTTGTGGTGAACAAAACATGTAGATTCTTATATATAACGTCTGTATATTGTGAATAAAATATAAAACAGGATGGTGGGAGGAAAAAGTGGGCGAGTGGCTGGCTGGTGTGTGGCGGTTACTCCTCGTTGCTTTTCAACTCTCAATGCCAACTTAGTGGTTCGTTATGGTGAGCAAAACATGCAGATACTTATATATAACCTGTGTATAGAGTGTAATAGCAGAAAAACTATTTGTTTATTGTTTTATGAACATAATAATTGAATCACTAATATGCACACCATACTTTTGAGTACAGCGATTATTCACCACTTTTTTATATAAATATATTACAATACACACTATTAAATAATATTACTGCAAAAAAAACTAAGAAAAAATCAATCAGAGACATAGAAATAATTAAGTGATAATATCTTTGTGACAACTCCTACTTGTCAGCGCGGGTGACGCTGACTGACTCTGACGACCGCTCTGTCAACGCCCACTTTTTGTCAGAATTCCTCGGTCAATTGCGCCTAAAATATATCGCCTACGATTTTTTTTTTCTCGTGCTCAGGGAACACAAATTAACATTTTAAGAAGACAAAATAATTTTTTAGAATTTTTTTTCTTGCGCACAGGGGTGTAAATGTCCTCAGGACCCTTGAGCAGTGGAAGGGTTAATGTGAATAAATGCCATGTTATGGAATGTGGAATAGGAGAACATAAACCCCACACAACCTATAAATAATGTGAGAAATCTTTAAAGAATTCTGATAAAAAAAGAGATCTGGGGGTGGTTCTAGATATAAAACTGTCACCTGAGGACCACATTAAGAACATTGTGCAAGGAGCCTATTGTTAGACCAAAGCAGGAATATGCAGCGGTTGTATGGTGCCCATATCCTACTTCTGTTATGTTACGTGGTAATTGGTTCCACAAATCAACACCCCTGTTACCTAACCTAATTTAGACTTCATATATATTATTTAGGCTTCAAATGTTGATTATAGCATATAGGTAGCATATATGATGAAACAATATAAATCTACTGGAGGTTTAATAAATAATGCACCAAGTTAGAACTCTTAAACCCCACCAGTAGCGTTCATGTTATACACGTGTCATACTCTTGGCAATGCTGTAGCATACCCATTTTCATGCTCCTAAACTTCACTTTGGTTATTGCCAATAACCCCTGTTTAATTTTAAAAACACCTAGAATATATTTTTCAGTTGCTCTCGTGTAATCGAAGCATTTAATTTATATCATAAAATATGCCATCGTAAGAGGACTGGAAGTACCTTTCTCAATTACTTTAATGTAATTTTTCTATCCTAATTTATTTGATCTTTGTCCTTATTTTCTTGTAGACTGGCTGAGCAAGCAATATTGAAGGAAGCCAAAAGAGGTGCCGAGAGAGCTGAGATTTGCGGTCCATCTGGATGGCTTAAGTGTAACCTGCCTTCCACAAACAAGACCTTCCTTCACAATACCCTCCTCGGTATGACGAGTGTTATGTAATGTTGCTTTGATTTGATTATTTGTAACTAGAAAACACTTGCCAATACTGTACTACATTCTTCATTGGTACTAATATACTGTATAGTTCTGTATTCCTCCAATACCAAATTCATATTTCATATTTTGAACAAGTTTTCATGATTATTCCAAAAACTATCAATAATCATTACATGGCTCACTAATTACTAAACTTCAGAATTTGTAACTACATTGGAACCTCAACTTACAAATAAATTATTTATTTGTAATGACACCATTTACTACATTTTCTCCTCCCTCCCATGAAATTCAAGTTTACAAGAATTTCTTCTTGTAATTCCTAAATTACTGTACTTAGGAATTTTTTGAGTTACGACCCCAATTTCGTCTGAAAATTCGACTCGCCTTACGACCTTTGCCTCGACTTGCGACTTTGTTGATACACGTATGGGTCGACTGAGCGCGTGGTTTCTTTTGGCACGGACGACCCCGCTTCAGTTTACCAGACTGCCCGCTTAGTGACGATCGTGCTTGTATTCTTTTTAAAGAATTTCATTGTTTTTGTGCACTTTTGTTTTTTGAGCATAAATATAATTATTATATATCACGCCATGGGTCCCAAGATAGTTCGTGGTAAGGTTCAACCTAAGAAAATAGCTGAGTAGAGGCAGTAGAGGATGTCCCTTCCTCATTAATTTAAGAAAACATGTGAAGTATGGGAAGAACTGCAAAGTTTTGATGAAAAAACTCACCCAGATAAAGCTGTAGCAGGCTGTTGCATTGACCTTTTAAGATGTCTCATTACAGACAAGTATTAAAATGTAGGGAAAAACGAGTGTCTTTAGACATTCTTAGTAAGACAAGCAAATAGTGAGCCACAACCAGGTCCTAGTGGTATGCCTGCAAAACATAGGAGAGAGAGTACCCCAGAGAAGTAATCACTGCCTGTTGTTATAATAGAATGAGACTCCCCCTTCCAAACAGTAAAACCTCTCCTCCTCCCTGTCTTCCATACGCCAACAAAAGTAATCAATAAAGGTAAGCAATAACTTGTACATAGTGTACTGTAGTACAAAATATGTGTGTATTATATATGAAATGTATTTTGAAGTTAATATTTTTGGAAGTGTGGAACGGATTAATTCAATTTACATTATTTTTTATAAGAAAATTTGTTTCGAGTTACGAATTAAATTTGTAAATGGAGGTACCACTGCATTATCAGCCTCGTCATTTCCTGTTACATTCATGTTCTTCTTGGTTGGCCATGTGTGTGTGTAACTAACAGCATTTCACTTTAGATAATGTTGGTCTCTTTCTTATAAATATTGGATCAATTCAATATTTCTGAATTTGATCTTACACATTTTCCATATTCAAACAATTCTGAAAAAAAAATTCCTTTAACATTGCTGATTAACACCCAGGAAGCTAAAAAATCTAAATAAAAAGCCTCTACCTCATGTAGTTAGCTGTAGTGGCCTGGAGAACTTGCATTTTTTTAACTTATTTTTAGAAATAAGGTTGTGGTGGGTTCTCTGTAGTGCCAGCAGCCAGGTCAGATACGCGTCCCCAAGCTTCGTCTACTTCAACTTGTTGGCGCAATGATTGCTTAGAAGGCTGGCTCTTGTGGTTCGAGCTGGCCCTTTCATGGGTCACCTCTTTGACAGGGAAGCAGGAGGGGGGGGGGGGAAGGTTAGCTGAGTTTGCCGGCTCTTGGTCCCTCAATTTGTGGGCTTTTCAAGTCTTTTCTGTGTGGAACTCCTGTGGCTCCCTGGAGCTATCAGGCTAATATGTGATACATTGGACTGGGACCATTAGTCTGTTGAGTTCAGCATACTGGGGACCACGAGCCAGAACCAGGCCCCCCTCAGAGAGGTGCAGGGAGCATTGGCCCAGGAACCCCCCCCCCCCACCTCTTATGGTTGGGCTTATGGTTGGGGGCTTTCCTTATTTTCCATTGAATGGAAGTTAGGCATCCAGAAAGGAAGGCATAACAAAACAAACCCCACATAGTAAGAAAAATTACAACTAAAAACCGAACAAAGAGGCAGAACTTCCTCCAATCCCAAGGAAACAAGCAAACGTCACACTCTACCCCCGCGTCGCTCTTCCGAGCAGCCCTCCCCTCCCCTCCCTGCGCCAGCTACCTAGCACTCCAGCTCATTTGCTAATGTGGTCCGGGGTGGATATCTTCTCTGGCCTTGATTTCTAAGGTGGTGTTTTGCCTTCGCGGCAACCTCTGCAGTATTGTTGTGTGTGTGGTGGCCAGGTGTCCTCATCAGTGCCGGGGCTGCATGATCTTTGGGGCATCCTTCCCTAGGTGCCCTGTGAGTACTGTCTTTGCGTGTTAGGATTCCCTTCCCTAGTGTGTTTGGGAAAACCATTTCTGTAGGAGTTTTTTTTGCTCGGCATTTATTCCCACCCTTGGGGCTAGCTGGGGTTTCGTGGTCCTTGTTTGGCCTTGGGTAAGGAGTGGTATTGTGCTGGTTAGGGTGTCAAGGTGTTGTGCAGCCTACCTACCTACACGGCAGCCAGTTTCTGTTTCCTCTGGGGACGTTGTACCTTTGTGGGGGGTTTTCTTTGGTGGGGGTTTTTTCTTGCCTGGTGGGGGTCTACCTGGTGTGGCTATTGTTCCACTTCTAATATCTTGGTGGCCCTCTGCTAGGCCCCTGTGATTGTACAAGTCGCAGGGGGTTTCATTGTTTTGATTTCCCCCTTGTTAGCTTTGGGTCTTAACCGGTTAGCAACACTTGCCCGGGCTTCCCGTAGCAGTCAGCCTACGGGCCCTGGAAAACCCTGTCGGGGCTCTGAGGATCCATGGATGCAGCTGTTTTTCGCTTTGATGCTTCACTTCTGAACTGGAGTGCTAGGTAGCCGGATTGGGGAGGTTCGGGGCTCCCCAAGGGCTGCGCGGACATGCGACGCGGCGGTGGAGTGTGACGTTGGCTTGTTTGCTCGTTTCCTTGGAATTGAAGGGAGTTCTGCCTCTCTGTTCACTTTTTAGTTGTAATATTCTTACCATGTGGGGTTTGTTTAGTCATGCCTATCTTTCTGGGTGCTTAACCCCGATTGAGGGCAGATAAGGAATATCCCCAACCACGGGGGCTTTTCCAGGGCCATTGCTCCCGGCACCTCTGAAGGAGCCAGGTTCTGGATCGTGGTCTCCAGTAGGCTGAACTCCATAGACTAATGCTCCAGTCTAATGTATCACATATTAACTTGATAGCTCTAGGGAGCCTCCAGAGCTCGCCCAGAAAATGGGGTTTCATTACATTCAATGCTGGATTTTTGCAGCGTGCAATGGAGCTGGTCGGTCCCATCAGGGCTTTCGGGTCTGGTCTCTTCTTCGTGCCTTTGTCGAGTCATTGCAGAGTGGGTGGTTTTGGGTGTGTGGTCGAAACGACCTCGTCTTTCCAGTTGGTTCCCTGCCTGTTTACAGTCCCAAAACAACCTAGTCTCTTTAGTGGGTTCCCGACTGTTTCTGGCCCCGAAACAGGATTGTTTGAATCTCCAGTTCATTCTCGACCTTTTCTGATTGAATTACTTCTTTCCTTGCTTCTCCTTTTCGATGGCTATTCTGTCCCAGATCTGTCTCATTCGTAAACCAGGCACTTGGATGATTTCTCTAGATCTCCAGGACATGTATTGGCATGTCCCTATCCATCCTAGGTTCAGGGATTGGTTAAGTTTTGTGGTGAGGCGGCAAGATTCCTGCTTTTGGGTCCTCTCATTTGGGCTGAATCTGACACCTCTCGTTTTTGTGTGTTTAACTCGGGTCATGGTGGCCCATCTTCATTTGTTAACCCTTAAATGGCACATGGCTATCTATATACCATTTGACACCCACAGGTGCATACAAAATAAAAATCTTTTTTCTTCCTAACCTGTTAATTTGTGTTCACTGATCATGGGAAAAATTCTAAAAAAATCGTAAGTGGCATATATTGCCCGCTATAGTGCGGGGAAGTCTAGCAAAAAATAGGCGCTGACTCAGCGTGCGTCCCAGGCAGTCTGTTGATCGCCAGCTGTCAGGCCGGAGTTGCCACAAAGAGATAATTACCTAATTATTTCAATGTCTCTGATTGATTTTTCATAGTTTTTTGCTGTAATATTATTCAATAGTGTGTAGTTTGATATATTTATATAATAAAATGAGTGAATCATTGCTGTACTCAAAAATATGGTATGCATATTGTTGATTCAATTATGTTCATCAATCAGTGAACAAATACTTTGTCGGTTATTACACTATATACACAGGTTATATATAAGTATCTGCATGTTTTGTTCACCATAACGAACCACTAAGTTGCTATTATGAGTCAAAAAGTAACTAGGAGTGACCGCCGTGGACCAGCCAGCCACTCACGCCCTCCCTCAAGTCACCTGACTCACCCACATTCTCCTCCCACAATACTGTTTTTGCTTTTATTCACTATATACAGACGCTATATATAAGTATCTACATTCGTGTTCACCATAACGAACCACTAAGTTGGTATGCTGAGTGGCAGTGGCAGGCAGTGGCAGCCTGCCACTGGCTGCCACTCCCTCCCTCCCTCCCTCCCTCACCTCACCTGACTTGCCACCATTCTCCACCCACCATACTGTTTTTGCTTTTATATACAGATGTTATATATAAGTATTTACATGTTTTGTTCACCATAACTGTACATCTAAGCTTGTATGGTGAGTAAAGGCACAAAGACGTAGGACCTCACACAGTCAGCTGATGGCTGCCGCCCTCAAGGCCAGACGCACTAATATTTCTCCTCCAACAATACTGTTTGTGGTGTTATTACGCTATATACACATTATATAGAAATATCTACCTGTTTTATTCACCATACTTGTACAAGTAAACTGGTATGGTGCCCAAAGACCATCATGGTAACCAGTAAACAACACCGTCGTCTGCACGGTGGCGTCGTGCAGATGACGCCGCCGCACTCACCAAAATGGCGGCTCCCAAGCTACTCCTCTTGCTGTTTATACCCTCTATACACACGTTATATATAAGTATCTACATTTGTGTTCACCATAGTGAACCACTAAGCTGGTATGGTGAGTGCAGTCAATAAAAGGTGGCCACAAACATTCCAGCGATACAAAGATGCGAGAAACAACTACACGGCAGTGAGGAGAGAGGCAGAAAGAAATTTTGAAAAAGGGATTGCGGACAAATGTAAAACAGAACCAGGTCTATTCTATAAATTCATAAACAACAAATTGCAGGTAAAGGATAATATTCAGAGGTTGAAAATGGGAAATAGATTCACGGAAGATGAAAAGGAAATGTGTGAAACACTAAACGAAAAGTTCCAAAGTGTGTTTGTACAAAATGAAATCTTTAGGGAACCAGATACAATAAGAATTCCAGAGAACAACATAGAACACATAGAGGTGTCTAGAGATGAAGTGGAAAAAATGCTCAAGGAGCTCGGTAAGAACAAAGCAGCTGGCCCAGATGTTGTTTCACCATGGGTTCTGAGAGAATGTGCATCTGAGCTCAGCATTCCACTTCACCTGATCTTTCAGGCATCCCTGTGTACAGGAATCGTAGCAGACGGGTGGAAACAGGCTAACATAGTTCCAATCTACAAAAGTGGCAGCAGGGAAGACCCCCTCAATTATAGACCTGTATCATTGACAAGTGTAATAGTGAAAGTATTGGAAAAACTAATCAAAACTAAATGGGTAGAACACCTAGAGAGAAATGATATAATATCAGACAGACAGTATGGTTTTCGATCTGGAAGATCCTGTGTATCGAATTTACTCAGTTTCTATGATCGAGCCACAGAGATATTACAGGAAAGAGATGGTTGGGTTGACTGCATCTATCTGGACCTAAAAAAGGTTTTCGACAGAGTTCCACATAAGAGGTTGTTCTGGAAACTGGAAAATATTGGAGGGGTGACAGGTAAGCTTCTATCATGGATGAAAAATTTTCTGACTGATAGAAAAATGAGGGCAGTAATCAGAGGCAATGTATCAGAATGGAGAAATGTCACAAGTGGAGTACCACAGGGTTCAGTTCTTGCACCAGTGATGTTTATTGTGTACATAAATGATCTACCAGTTGGTATACAGAATTATATGAACATGTTTGCTGATGATGCTAAGATAATAGGAAGGATAAGAAATTTAGATGACTGTCATGCCCTTCAAGAAGACCTGGACAAAATAAGTATATGGAGCACCACTTGGCAAATGGAATTTAATGTTAATAAATGTCATGTTATGGAATGTGGAATAGGAGAACATAGACCCCACACAACCTATATATTATGTGAGAAATCTTTAAAGAATTCTGATAAAGAAAGAGATCTAGGAGTGGTTCTAGATAGAAAACTATCACCTGAGGACCACATAAAGAATATTGTGCAAGGAGCCTATGCTATGCTTTCTAACTTCAGAATTGCATTTAAATACATGGATGGCGATATATTAAAGAAATTGTTCATGACTTTTGTTAGGCCAAAGCTAGAATATGCAGCTGTTGTGTGGTGCCCATATCTTAAGAAGCACATCAACAAACTGGAAAAGGTGCAAAGACATGCTACTAAGTGGCTCCCAGAACTGAAGGGCAAGAGCTACGAGGAGAGGTTAGAAGCATTAAATATGCCAAAACTAGAAGACAGAAGAAAAAGAGGTGATATGATCACTACATACAAAATAGTTACAGGAATTGATAAAATCGACAGGGAAGACTTCCTGAGACCTGGAATTTCAAGAACAAGAGGTCATAGATTTAAACTAGCTAAACACAGATGCCGAAGAAATATAAGAAAATTCACCTTCGCAAATAGAGTGGTAGACGGTTGGAACAAGTTAAGTGAGAAGGTGGTGGAGGCCAAGACCGTCAGTAGTTTCAAAGCGTTATATGACAAAGAGTGCTGGGAAGACGGGACACCACGAGCGTAGCTCTCATCCTGTAACTACACTTAGGTAATTACACACAGTCAGAAGACATCGCCACCACCCTCCCTCCCACAGCATTACTTCTCGCTTCATGGTGCACAGCGCTAAATATCACCACAATCCTGCTATTATCAGAACCCTGGTCAGTTTTATCACAGTCAGGGGTCTTCTGTAATAATATCATCGCTACATAATAGCATGAACAAGTATATTATGGCATTTTTTGGCGATGCTGTGGTCACAAGCTGAACAGCAGTGCTGTGAGCTGATGCTGCGTGCATCAGGCTTTGTAGCTCACTCAATACTGAGGCCCCTAACACCCGGGAGTTTGGCCCACAATTTAAAAAAAATGGCGTCTGTTTACAAGAGCCCTGATGAAGGTGTGGTGAACCCCATGTATCCGCGGGCCGTTTAAATCTTGCGTAGTACCCCAAAGCATCACATGATGCAATGCGCAATTTACTGCAAGTCGGTCAAAGCATCATATGATTCGATGCGCAATTGAAGGGTTAATGTGTTGGCCGACCTCGACAACTGGCTGGTGTGGGCTCCCAGCCAGTTCATTTGTCTGCTAGCAAGGGATCCTGTTCTTCTCCAGCTTTCTGGGTTCGGGTTCCTAGTCAACTGGCAGAAGTTCCAGTTAGTTCCGTCCCAGATTAGGAACTGGTTGGCCCTGTTTTGGGGTTTTTGGACATCTTTGCTTTCTTTTCCTCCTGTGGCCTTGCTCTGGCTGCAGCTCCACCATCTACTGGTGTTGGGGAGGAGCCAGATGACTTGGCCGTTGTTCAAGCAGTTGTTTCGGGAGCCTGAAATTTGTCCTTTTGGCCTTTTCTTTGGTCAGGATTTGAGGACATTAAACATACTGCAGGGTGCAAAACACAATCAGATTAGCCCATAGTAGGAAAGCAGCATGTCAAGTATTTGGGAATAATGATGGCTGACAATCTAACATTTAGGGAGCATAATCAAACAAATATTGCGTTAGCCAGAAAAATGCTAGGATGGATTAAGAGAACTTTCAAATCCAGGGATCCCATCACAATGGTTGTACTTTCAAATCATTTGTGCTGTCCCATTTGAATACTGCTCAGTGCTCACTTACCCCTTCAGAGTAGGAGAGATTGCTGAAATAGAGGGAATATAGAGAACATATACGGCATACATAGATGCAATAAAGCCCCTAAATTATTGGGACCGTCTCAAATCTCTCCAAATGTACTCACTAGAAAGGAGACAAGAGAGATATCAAATAATATACACGTGGAAAATACTGGAGGGCCAGGTACCAAATCTACACAGTAAAATAACAACATACTGAAGTGAACAATATGGAAGAAAATACAGAATAGAACAAGTGAAGAGCAGGGGTGCCATATGCACAATCAGAGAACACAGTATAAACATCAGAGATCCACAGTTGTTCAACATCCTTCCAGCAAGTGAGAAATATTACCGTAACAACCGTGAACACCTTCAAGAGAAAACTAGATAGTTTTCTTCAAGAAGTGCTGGACCAACCAGGCTGTGGTGGATATGTGGGCCTGTGGGCCACTCCCAGCAACAGCCTGTTGGACCAAGCTCTCACAAGTCAAACCTGGCCTTGGGCCAGGCTTGAGGAGTAGAAAAACTCCCAGACCCCATCAAGCAGGTTTGGAGGCTGTTCTGATTTCTTCTGAACGGCCCCTTTTGCCTTTCACGATATCTGGGTGCAGACTCCAGGGGGCCTGAGCTGACTGCTGCATCGTCAGCTTCCTCTTTGGGCTTTTCGGGGTTTGTTTTCCTGGCGCCTTCCTCTGCCCCCCCCTCCCCTTCCCCTCACTCAACGTCTTCATAGGCACCTCAGCGTTCAGTTACGGCTTTGTGACCAGTGCTTACCATGTGGGAAAAACCTGCTGGGATTGATATGAGAGGAGACTACCAGGGACTTGTACTGAACTAAATTAAAAAATTACTGTCTGCAAATTAATTCAACTAAAATCTCTAGCTAGGGTTGTAAATTCTAGCTCCTCTTTTTTTAATGACAGATTGTGGGCTGTAAGGGACAGGTGGGGTGAATGAATTAGTTGATAGAAGTTCCAGTCCACCTGTAGACAGGGATTCTCACATCAGCTTGTATTTTATACAAGGATAAGATTTAATAAATTCAGTTCTATGCTGAACACTAGCTCTGTTTAAATCAGGGATTTAAACATACATAGTCTAGCCTAGCACCATAACTATTAACAGCCAATATGTTCTTATACTATAAACTACAAATTAAATTGTAAAAGTATAATAAATGGCTTTAAATGTACTGTTACTAAGTACAAAATTATATTCAATTAAATGAACTTATATGATAACTTAAAAAATAACTAAGCAAGCAATTGTTAACTTAATTTATATATTCAAGTATATATGCAATGTATTTATATTCAATTTATATGATTATGTACAGTCAGCCTGACTGAATCTCTTCCAACACCATGGACACTTATGAGGTCTTGTTTACTTATTGCAGCTGAATCTTTTCTCACATAATGGACACCCATGAGGTCTAGTGCTTGGATAAAGAGTCACAGCTACACTACAATATTAATAACTTACTGAGGTATGAGGCGTTGCCTCGCTTTATAACCGACAGGCAGATTTATAGGATATTAAAGTCACACAAGAATACAATTGGCCAATTAATTCTCTAAATAACCTTCAATATACTTCTCTGTTTGCCGGGTGCCTGTCTGACAGTGTGCCAGACTGATAACTCTCTTGTCGCGAGTTTAGGCGTGATATTTTATATCACAGCGTTGCTGTATGATGTACTAGTAGCGTTGCTATGTGATTTTTCTTTAACTGCGTTGCAAAAGAATGATAGTGGTGAAGGTGGAGACAAGAGTCACTATGTGCTCCACTCTACGCTTATAGATATAAATGTTCTAGGGATTTTACTTGTCCAGGTACTCCCCCAGTTCTAGAGAGTATTCACTGGTGATAAAGATATTAGATAAGGTGTCTTGAGCCAAATAATGTTCGCTAAGGATCCGTCACTGTTCACTCGGTTGTAAACAAACGCGAAGTGCCGCGAGGTGTGGTCGTGGGCGCTTCTTCTTCCCAAGATACCCCTCCCTCTCCCTTAAGAGGTAGCTTTCAATGAATATTGATTGATTATTTTTACAGTCTAGACTTATGATTGAGATAAGATGTGATTATAATATAATTAGATATAGGATTTAAAGATTATAAGTAGTACTTGATAGTACCACTGATTCTTATTAAGGATTCGATTTATAATCCCTACCGGAAGCGATTAATGTTCCAATAGTTTTTTAATTAAGAAATCCTTCTAGAAGCTTCTGGATCCTTGAGAGATCATGCACAAAGTCACGTAGGCATCTATAGGGCCCTATGGCGTACGTGATCCAAGTGGCATTGTCATCTAGGATCAAGCTGTATAATGAATCTATAATGATTTGGATATGATTTTGTTATGATTTTGATATGATATAGATATGATATAGATATGATATAGAAATTATACATTTCTTAGATGATTATTAGATATGGTGGGTAAAAATTTCCCACACACCAGTCCTTCCTGAGTCGTTGGGCCCCCTCCCCTTGTTGACAGTACTTCCCAGCGGGGTCGTACCAGGGCTCGGGGTTCTTCCCATCGTGGTAGGCCAGTGGAGTTAGATTTGGCACCGGCACAGCTTTCGGTGCTGTCTGTTTCTATTCGGCGCGGGGATCGCCCTTTTCGCAGTTTAGGTGCTCATAAGATGCGTCGGCCCTCTCGCAGTTTGTCCCAGTGACAGGGTTGGGGGAAGGCTCGCTCTGTTTGCTCGGGCCCACAATTTGTGGCAGGCCTCTTCTGTGCTCTGTCGGGTCATCAGAGGGTTCCTGGGGTTGTTGCTTGGTTGGTTTTGACCAGTGGTGCATCTTCTTGTGTCCAGTTGTGGCTCTTAGCCGTTGCCTGCGTGCCGTGGCCGGGAGTGCATCTTCTTGTGTCCAGTTGTGTCTCTCAGCCATTGCCTGCGTGCCATGGCTGGGGGTGCATCTTCTTGTGTCCAGTTGTGGCTCTCAGCCAATGCCTGTGTGCCATGGCCTCTGTGGCCCTAGACCTACTTTGGGTTGCCCGGGGTTCCCTTTGTCTGTTCTGGGGTTTGAGTCTCCCAGGTTGTCCACGGTGTCCTTTCGGTATTGCCTGTTGTCTGGCTTTTGTGTTTTCGGCGTGTGGTTTCTGCCTCCTGGGTTTGTCCCTCTTTTCTCCTTGGCTTTGGGTAGGTAGCTCCGGGGAGCCGAAAGCCCCCCCCCCCCCCCCCCCCCCCCGAAAATCAGCTTTGAATGTAACAAAATGCCATTTTGTAGATGAGACTCGAAGGCTCCACAACAACCTCCCCCTCCCCTCGGTCAGCAGGTTTTTTGCGTGTTTTGACATCCAGCCTCGAACTGAAGGGTGTATCTCCGGCATGGTGGGTCTGGGGCTCTCCCTTTCCCCTCCCAGGGAGGGGAGAGCTGTGTAAACATGTGGCCTGTCACGTCATGCTCGTTTGCTCGTTTTCATTTGTGGAGTTCTGTCCACTTGTTAGTTTTAGTCATTTTAACCAGAATAGGGGGTTTGTTTTGAGGTGCTTACCTTTTTGGGTGCCTGGCCCAGTCGATGGCAGACATAGAATGCTCCAGTTTCCATGTGCATTTCTATAGGCCATTGCTCCTTGTACCTCTCTGAGGAAGAGGGGGGGGCCAGGTTCTGGCTCGCAGTTCCTGGTAGGCCTAGAACACCATTCACGCTGATTGATGTCAAAGTCTAATGATATACATATCAGCCTTGATGTCTCCGAGGAGCCTCCGGGTCTCGCCTAGAAAATGGCATTTCATTACATACAATGCTGTTTTTTTGGTTCTCAGGCCTCCGGTTGCCGGGTGGGTGAGCTTCATGCTCGTCTTTGGCGCCGGGGATCTTGTGCCTTTGGCCCTGGTGGGCAGTTTGTTCGACTGCAGCTGGCTCCTTCTTTTCTGGCGAGGTATGAGTCGGCTGACTTCCGGAGGAGTTCTTTGGTCGTAAATTTGTTGTTGTTTCGGCCAGGCCTAGTGCACTAGACAAAGTGCGTCATACACTTTGTCCGAGGGGGCTTTTATGATACTATCTTTGTGCACCCGGTACTGCTTCGGTGGACTTGCGGATTGATCTGGTTTCCCTGGTTCCCTGCTCCTAGGTTCATATTTTTCAGGTCATCAGCTTTTTTTTTCTAACTATACAGTGGTTTGTGTTGTGGCACAGACTTTCTGGGTGCTTTCCATATTGGTTTCAGACATGAGTAACTTTAAGCAAAAGTTTTCATAGTGCCACCGCTCTCTTTGCCTCTCTGAAGGGGCCAAGTTCTAGCTCATGGTCCCTGGTAGGCCAATAAGAACTCTGCAACTGATGGCACCTAGTAGTATGGCTCTGGATCAGTGTAAATGCTTCAGAGAGCCTCTGGGGCTCACCAAGAAATTTGCATTTCATTACATTCAATGCTGCTTTTTTATTTAGTATTTAGTATTTTTTTAGGAAGTGGTACTGCAAGAGTAATACTGTATCATGTTTTTCCTACAGGTACTTTGGCTGCTAACCGTGTTAAAGAGAAGCGGGATAGAAACCGCAGTGAAGATGGGAAACGCAGACGACAAATGGAGGAGAAAGAGAAAAATACGTACAAGAGGCTGTATATTCAAGCAAGTACAAAGCCCAAAAATAGCCAAGCAGTAAAAAATCGAGAATACTCTGCAGAGATTTGTAAAGTTTCTAATAAGGATTACAAAACGACAAATTTCCAGAGTGACAAGATTATAATGTGGAATGAAACGGGCTTGGAGCTAAAAAATTGCAATATTCAATTAACTAATGACAAAAAATCCAAGTTGCTTAATAAAACTGCTAATAAGAAAAATAATTCTAATATACCTGTATTGCCAAGAAGTATACATTTTATATCGGGTTCGGTTAACAATACCCGAGGCAGTGGAAAAAGATGAATGTTTCTTCATCAAATATTTATAGTGACTTATAGTTTTATATATATATATATAAAACCTCATATTTGATGTAAACTGACTTATTCTAATGAGGATTTGTTAATGTATTTTATTATCTTGCATATATTTTGTCTCATAATTAAGACAAATTTCATCTAGATATATAAAGGCAGCAGTCTCATAGGGAAATAAATGTATTATTTTGTTCCTTTGATGGTCATTTTCCTTTGGCTTCTCACTGTTCTGACAATTTCCTCTCCCAACACATTACTCTTACAATATACCAGTACAGTACTGTACTAGAATTGGTCCCATTATCTAACAGGATCTTCACCATTTACATTTCATATTTCTTCCCTTCTACTTTCTCATTTGTATTGAAGGTAATCCTAATTCTTGACACAAATTTTTGTTCCCGGTGCATATAGGTGACAACTGCCTCACATATATGAGACAAGTCAACATGTATCTTGAGATGATTTCGGGGCTTAGCGTGCCCACGGCCCGGTCCTCGACCAGACCTCCTCTTTGTTACTCACCCCCCAGGAAGCCGCCCGTAGCAGCTGTCTAACTCCTAGGTATCTATTTACTGCTAGGTAACAGGGGCATCATAGTGAAAGAAACTGCCCATTTGTCTCCGCCTCCACCGGGGATCGAACCCGGAACCTCAGGACTACAAATCGGAAGCGCTGTCCACTCAGCTGTCAGGCCCACTGAAATTAATGTCAGTGGGCCTGACATTATGCAGATATATCTGCAACACAATGCTTAGGATATAGCAAACATTTAAACATAACTTGAAGAATCACAACCATGCTGGGAGGGTGACAGCTCTTCCACTTTGCTTTGTCAGATTAATGGAAGATTACAATACGATTCAGCTTTCAGTTAACCTCTGAACACATTGAAAATCAATTATCTAAATGAATTCTTTATGAATGTGACACTAACATCAAACATGATATCAGATGTCACGCTATCTCCACTGGACTTTGAAGTAGCCATAGACAGCATGCCCATGCACTCTGCCCCAGGCCCAAACTTCTGGAATTCCATATTTATAAAAAATTGCAAAACACTATCACAGGCCCTAAACATCTTTTGGAGATGAAGCCTATTTTGTGTCTACCTGGTGGAGGCTCTGAGGTACCAAATGCCCCATGGCCTGGTCTCTGACCAGGTCTCCTGGTTGGTCAAATGGTCAACCAGGCAGTTGGATGCAGCTGCTCGCAGCCTCACGTATGAATCACAGCCAGGTTGATCAGGTATTGTTTGGAGATGTTTGTCGAATTCTCTTTTGAACACTGTGAGAGGCCGCCAGTTATGCCCATTGTGTGTGTACCATGAGAGTGTTGAACAGTCTTATGCTCTTGATCTTGATAGAGTTCTCCCTCAGCATACCTATTGCACCTCTGCTTTTCAGTGGGCCTATTTTGCACATCCTGCCATGCCTTCTAATATTTTCCACATGTAGATTATTATGCATCTCTCGCCTGGGCTCTAGAGAATACAGAGTTAGAACCTTTAATCAGTCCCAATAATTTAGATGACTTTATTGAGTAGATTCTATTGGTAAAGGATCTTTGCACCCTTTCTAGGTCAGCAATTTCTCAAGCTCTGAATGGGGCTGTTCATGTGCAACAATGTTCCACCCTAGACAGCACTAGTGTCTTGAAAAGTATCAATCATCATTGGTATCACATCCCTTGTAATCCAACCTGTTATTTTTCTGGCAGTTGTGACGGCTTTTTTATTGTATTCATTAAAAGGTATGGTATTCCACCATGATTATTCCTGGATCCTTTACATTACTTTTTCATTCTATAGTGTAATTTGATTCCGTTTTATACACTATTTTTGTTTTTTCCATAGCGTAGGTGCTGGAATATATTTTCATTAAACATTATATTGTTATTTGTGGCCTATTGAAAGACCCGACTTGCATCAAATTGGAGGTTTGCCGTGTCCTCTGTATTATCTACCTACATGAAAATCCTAGTGTCATATCCAAAGGATGATACAGTTTTTAGTTTGTATCCTTGTCTATGTATGATATGAGGATGAGAAAAAGTACCAGAGGAAGTATAATACCTTGGCCGGGGAAGGGGGGGTAAGCTCTTCACGGTATATGATTCCGGATTTTACTTTGTTGACTATTACACTCTGGGTTCTATTTGATAGGAAGTTAAAGATCCATCTCCCTACTTTGCCAGTAATTCCTTTTGAGCACATTTTCTGTGCAATAACACCATGGTCCTATTTTTCAAAAGCTTTTGCAAAATCTTTGTATATTACATCTGCATTTTGCTTGTCTTCCATAGCACCTAAGACCATGTCATAGTGAATTACCAAGTGTGAGAGGCAGGAGTGCCCTGTTCTGAACCCGTGTTGCCTGGGGTTATGTAGATGTGATTCCATGTGATTTGTAATCTTACTTCTTAGCACACTTTCAAAGATTTTGATAATGTGTGAATAGTTTGTATTTTACACTATTTTAAGTATGGCCACAACATACTTAAAACAGTGAAGACACACCACTTAACAAAGGATGCAGTAAAGTGGATGCAGAATTTTTTAGACCAATATGGAAGAAAATGCAAAACACCTGGTTGATACCTGGTTGATGGGGTTCTGGGAGTTGTTCTACTCCCCAAGCCCGGCCCGGGGCCAGGCTTGACTTGTGAGAGTTTGGTCCACCAGGCTGTTGCTTGAAGCGGCCCGCCGGGCCACGTACCCACCACAACCCGGCTGATCCGGAACTTCTTTTAGAAAACCGTCCAGTTTTCTCTTGAAGATGTCCACGGTTGTTCCGGCAATATTTCTTATAGTCGCTGGGAGGACGTTGAACAACCGCGGACCCCTGATGTTTATTCAGTGCTCTGATTGTGCCTATGGCACCTCTGCTCTTCACTGGTTCAATCTTGCATTTTCTTCCATATCGTTCACTCCAGTACGTTGTTATTTTACTGTGTAGATTTGGGACCTGACCCTCCAGTATTTTCCATGTGTATATTATTTGGTATCTCTCTCGTCTCCTTTCTAGAGAATACATTTGGAGAGCTTTGAGACGATCCCAATAATTTAGGTGTTTTATCTCGTCTATGCGTGCCGTATATGTTCTCTGTATTCCCTCTATTTCAGCAATCTCTCCTGCTCTAAAGGGGGAAATGAGTACTGAGCATTACTCAAGACGGGACAACACAAGTGACTTGAAGAGTACAACCATTGTGATGGGATCCCTGGATTTGAAAGTTCTCGTAATCCATCCGATCATTTTTCTGGCTGACGCGATATTTGCTTGGTTATGCTCCCTAAATGTTAGATCGTCAGCCATCATTATTCCCTAATCCTTGACATGATGTTTTTCTACTATGGGAAGATTCGATTGTGTTTTGTACCCTGTATTATGTTTCAGATCCTCATTTTTGCTGTACTTGAGTACCTGAAATTTATCACTGCTAAACATCATGTTATTTTCTGTTGCCCAATCGAAAACTTTATTGACATCTGCTTGTAGTTTTTCAATGTCTTCAGCAGAGGTAATTTTCATTGTGATTTTTGTGTCGTCTGCAAAGGACGACACGAAGCTGTGACGTGTATTTTTGTCAATATCAGATATGAGAATAAGGAACAGTAGCGGTGCAAGGACTGTACCTTGAGGTACAGAGCTTTTAACATCGCTTGGACTCGATTTTATCTGATTGACTGTTACTCTTTGTGTTCTGTTCGACAGGAAATTGAGTATCCAGCGTCCTACTTTTCCAGTTATTCCCATTGACCTCATTTTGTAAGCTATCACCCCATGGTCACATTTGTCGAACACCTTTGCAAAGTCTGTGTATACAACATTGCATTTTGCTTTTCTTCCAGGGCTTCTGTGATTTTGTCATAGTGGTTGAGTAACTGTGACAGACATGATCTTCCCGCTCTAAATCCATGTTGTCCTGGATTGTGCAATTCATTGTTTTCCATAAAACTAGAAATTTGATTCCTAATTACTCTTTCAAACACTTTTATTATGTGTGATAGTGCAACTGGCCTATAATTTTTTGCCAAGGCTTTACTCCCCCCCGTTGTGCAACGGAGCTATATCTGCAGATTTAAGTGCTGCGGGTATCTCCCCTGTATCCAGGCTCTTTCTCCATATTACGCTGAGTGCTCTTGCTACTGGTACTTTACATTTCTTTATGAATATTGAATTCCATGAGTCAGGCCCAGGGGCTGAGTGCATAGGCATATTGTCAATTTCTCTTTCAAAGTCTTCCGAGTTTGTGGTAATATCCGTTATATTATCTGCAGCTTGAATGTCATTCATAAAGAAGCTGTCTGGGTCATCAACTTTCATGTTGTTTATTGGTGTGCTAAACATAGCCTCATACTGGCTTCTTAGAATTTCACTAATCTCTTTGTTGAACCAGAACCAGTGAAGAGCAGAAGTGCCATAGGAACAATCAGAGAACACTGTATAAACATCAGAGGTCCGCAGTTGTTCAATATTGTCCCAGCGAGTATAAGAAATATTACCGGAACAACCGTGGACATCTTCAAGAGAAAACTAGATACAGGTCGTTTTTTTTCAAGCAGTGCCGGACCAACCGGGCTGTGGTGGATATGTGGGCCTGTGGGCCGCTGCAAGCAACAGCCTGTTGGACCAAACTCTCACAAGTCAAGCCTGTTCTCAGGCCAGGCTTGGGGAGTAAAAGAACTTTCGGAACCCCCATTAAGCAGGTTGCTCTAACATCACACATCTCAAAAATCTTTGAAAGATTTCTAAGAAGCAAGAGCACAAAACACATGGAATCATAGTGTCTTCATAACCCTGCGTAACATAGGTTCAGAACAGGGTGCTCCTGCCTCTCGCAATTGGTTGACCACTATATGGCCTTAGGTGGTATGGAATACAAGCAAAATGCTGTTGTCTTCACTTCACAGATTTTGCAAACCTTTCAATAATTGTGACCATGGTGTTATTACACATAAAATGAGCAAAAAAAAAAAAAAAGTTACTGTACTGGCAAAGTATGGAAGTGGATCATTAACTTCCTAATGAACAGATCCCAAATTATAATAGTCAACAAAGTAAAAACTAAATCTTCAACTGTGAAAATCTCAGTTCAGTAAGGCTCTACTTGCTCTGGTACTTATTCCAATTCTCATATCATAGTCAAGAATGCAAACTATAGTACTGTATTATCTTTTGCAAATGACACGAGGATTTTCATGTGAGTAGACAATATAGAGGACTCGGCAAACCTTCAATCAAATGTTAAATGTTTCAATGGATCACAGCAAATAATATGATGTTTAATGAGGGTAAGTTCCAGTTACTGTGATATGGAAAAATTTAAATATCAAAATAGAAACCACATATAAAGTGCAGTCAAACCACACTATTGAAAGAAAAACAATGTAAAAGATTTAAGAGTTATCATATCAGATGAACTTACACTTAAAGAACACAGCAAAGTACTTGTAGCTGTGAAAACTGCAAGTAAAATGACAGGTTGGATAACGAGAACCTTTCAGACGAGATGCCACACCATTGAAACTTTTAACGACACTAATGCTCTCTAGAGTGGAATATGTTGCACACTAACAGCCCCATTCAAAGCTAGAGAAATTGCTGACCTGGAGAGAGTGTGCAATGACATTTTGCTTCTAGATTCCACCCAATAAAACATCTAAATTATTGGGACTGCTTAGAAATTTTAAACCCGTATTCCCAGCACAGGCTACCTTGAGGTGCTTCCAGGGCTTAGCGTCCTCGCGGCCCAGTCGTCGACCAGGCTGGACAGATACATAGTAATTTACACTTAAAAAATACTAGGAGGACTGGTTTCAAATCTGTACAAAGAAATAACACTACATAAGACCAGGAGGCATGGTAGGATGTGCAAAATAGTCCCACTGAACAACAGAGGTGCAGTAGGAACAATGAGAGAGAACTCTATTAACATCAAAGGCTCAAGACTTATCAACACTCTTCCCCTACTCATATGGAGAATATCTGGCCGACCTCTTGCAGTTTTCAAAAGAGAACTCAACAAGCCCCTATAAAGGATACTTGATCAACCAGGCTGTGACCAGCTGCATCGAACAGCCTGGTTGACCAGATCACCAGCTGGGAGCTCTGGCCAGGAGAACGTTGATACTCGGAATCATCGACAGGCAGATGAAACATTAGCACCCAGTTACAGTTCAAGTTTAGTAGTAATGTTTGTTTAGTCTAATTTGTTTCTCCCTTTAAAACTTTTATGACTGTAAAGACTATTGCTGTCAGATTAGAAATGTAATAAAAAGACACCCCCCACCAAAAAAAAAAAAAATTTAATACATATTTCCCCCAACAATACACCTGACATACTGGGATTTATAGATACAGCTACTGTAATAAGGATTTATAATAATGATTTAAGTTTTGTGAACACCTTTTGGATAAATATTAAGTTGGGGCAGTTTTACTATAAATTTATAAGGAATGTTAATTATAAATATGGAATGGTTACTTTTTCATAATAGGAATGCAATAAAGGGGGAAAATGTAAATAATATTGAGAAGAGCTAAATTGCTCAAGAAGTGTGAAGCATTTATCTATGTGAGTCAAAGTGTTCATGATCTTGTGAACATGTTTGCTAGTACCACTGTACAGTAGCTACATCTTGTGAACATGTTTGCTAGTACCACTGTACAGTAGCTACATCTTGTGAACATGTTTGCTAGTACTACTGTACAGTAGCTACATCTTGTGAACATGTTTGCTAGTACCACTGTACAGTAGCTACATCTTGTGAACATGTTTGCTAGTACCACTGTACAGTAGCTACATCTTGTGAACATGTTTGCTAGTACTACTGTACAGTAGCTACATCTTGTGAACATGTTTGCTAATACCACTGTACAGTAGCTGCATCTTGTGAACATGTTTGCTAGTACCACTGTACAGTAGCTACATCTTGTGAACATGTTTGCTAGTACCACTGTACAGTAGCTACATCTTGTGAACATGTTTGCTAGTACTACTGTACAGTAGCTACATCTTGTGAACATGTTTGCTAATACCACTGTACAGTAGCTGCATCTTGTGAACATGTTTGCTAGTACCACTGTACAGTAGCTACATCTTGTGAACATGTTTGCTAGTACCACTGTACAGTAGCTACATCTTGTGAACATGTTTGCTAGTACCACTGTACAGTAGCTACATCTTGTGAACATGTTTGCCAGTACTGTACAGTAGCTACATCGTGTGAACATGTTTGCTAGTACAGTACTGTACAGTGGCTACCTTTCGTGAATGGTATTTCCTTAGGCCGGTGTGTGTGTGTGGTCAGGTCGACTGTGAAACCCTGTTTGGGCTCCAGTTCGGGGCCTCCAGGACCTCCCAGTGAATTTTGTAGAGTTCCGGGTTGGTCGACGTTTGAACCATCGTAGCCAAGTCAGTTAAGTCAGGTGTCTGGGAATCACCAGAACGCAGATTCAAGTCACCCCAATGCCTCAAAATAATTTTTCAATTTAAAAGTGATATATCATTGGGGGGAACCAAAGGTACCAGAGAGTGCTGCAGTGAAAGGGTTATAGGCAGTAAATTACAATACAGTACAGTATTTGAATAGCCTTTTACGGCTTTACTTGATGTGTCAAGATGTTAAATGAATCACAAATCATGTTAAATGTTTTTATATGTGCTTAAAACTCTATATTAATTCGTTGCTTTATAATTGTACTCATTGGATAACTAATAATGCAAACTTTGACGTGTTGCCATGTGTGGTTTGCCGCTACGTACCCAGGTTGTCTAGTCATGTGTTCACTGAGGCATGACAAGTTATGTCTTGTAGATGGCTATTGTATCTCAGGTCCTCCTTGTACACATTTAATGTATAAATTGTAAATCTTTTAATGTAATTCAAAATTATTTATTAAAAACATTTTGGCTACTTGCTTATAGTTGTGATCAATATCCAGATAAATCTGTTTGGCAGAAATAATTTTGTGGGTGTGGAAGGACATCATACAGTGGACAGTGACAGAGCCTTGTGGGTGTGGAAGGTCATCATACAGTGGACAGTGACAGAGCCTTGTGGGTGTGGAAGGACATCATACAGTGGACAGTGACAGAGCCTTGTGGGTGTGGAAGGACATCATACAGTGGACAGTGACAGAGCCTTGTGGGTGTGGAAGGTCATCATACAGTGGACAGTGACAGAGCCTTGTGGGTGTGGAAGGACATCATACAGTGGACAGTGACAGAGCCTTGTGGGTGTGGAAGGACATCATACAGTGGACAGTGACAGAGCCTTGTGGGTGTGGAAGGACATCATACAGTGGACAGTGACAGAGCCTTGTGGGTGTGGAAGGACATCATACAGTGGACAGTGATGGAGCTTTGTGCGTATACTATTTGGTGATCTTAATCTATTTTGCCTAATAATAAATGCTTCTCAAACAATAATTACAAAACCCAAAACAGCTACAGTACTAGAGAAATAATTGAACCAACTGATGATAAACTGTTTCATGCTGTATAAGCATCAGGATAATCTGAATATTGTCATGATATCCAATAATGCTATGGAAAAAATATAATGTTTACACCCATAAACATCATAAAAAAATTAATTGTTAAACATTTTGTATTTAACGTTAACCCCGTAAATAAAGGAAATCGATGAAGAATCGCATAAAAACTAATACTGTTCCTATAGAAAATACATAGTGGAAGCGTTCTATAGTGTCTTAAAAATCTATATATTTTAATTGTTCACGCTAGATGAAGTTACCAGCATGGTAATCATCATCAATTGCTTACTGTAGAGCAAGGTCATCTTGTCCTACCCTCCAGGCAATCGTCGTCAATTTACTATTTGGTGTCATTCTTCAATCTGTGCCCATTGGCAGAGTTGTTACTTGGTCTTCTGTTACTGGTAACAAACTGCATGCCCTTAAGGGTAGCGTGTCCCCGTGGCCTTCCTCCTACCACCGTAACCGGCGGTGGGAAACGGCTCTGGCAAGGTTATGTATTGGCCACACACGCTTAACTCACGGGCATTTAATGGAGCGCCGCTTTGCTCCTTATTGTCCAAACTGCATTGTCTCTCTTACAGTTGTGCATATCCTTGTTAAGTGTCCAGGCTTCCAGGACGAGCGTGTGTCTTGCTTCCCGACAGTCCCTCGCGGTCACTTGCTCCTCGATAGTATCTTTGGTGAATCAGATAATGTACCTTTGATATCACTCGCCTTATGCATTTTTGTTCTCATATTGGCATCCTTAGTGATATTTTGTGCCTTTTAAAAAATCCTGCAACTTTAAAAATGCTACATAAGTCTTCCAGGCTTGGTGCCTTCTTTTGATAATTACTATTTGGTATTTTCTGCTGGTGATTCAGTATTTCTGGATGACATTATCAGAGAGAGAGAATAGCAGTGAAGGATTGGGTTGCAAGACACTGAGCTGTGCCAGGAACAAATTTTTATGTAATATTGGTGTGTTTATTGCACTGTAGACCTGTATACAGTATTCAATCACTTGTAAATTGTGTAAATCAAAATAAGATCTCAAACATTTTAACCCCCAACATGATTATCACAGGTCTGGCTACTTGGCATGTCAGCAGATTTACATCACCACAACTGGTGGCTCAAATGATCCTTTGATGCAGCAATTTTTTTGGTGTGTATGAAACCCGAAAAGTCTTGCTAGTATTTTTTTTTGTGGGTGGGGGAACGGGGTTATTTCCTTAATATCTGTGTGCAACTGTCATTTTATGAGAACTTATTTTATAATTTGTTGTAGAGGCAGAGAGGTGCCTTTGTTCAAAGCCAGACTTGAGGCATCAAGTCAACACTTCAAAGTACACTCAAGCTGCTGAAATCATACCTCAAAGAAAAAGAATTGTAAATAAAATTAATGAGTTTTAACCACTGCACTGCGCAAAGCGCCTTTAGGCGCTCAGAGAGCTGTGCTTTTTGTTTTTTAATTTGCCTATATTTTAATGTTTTTTAATGTTTTCATTACTATTTGTGTTTTGAAATGGAAATAGTTGACTTTGGAAACATTTTGACATTAAATTTACCTGAACATTTGTAAAAATAACAAAAATATGTCCTTGACAATTGCACCAAGACGTTTTTGCCGAAAATAGGTGAGCAGTGCAAGGGTTAAGAGAGCCCTTTAATTCTTAATAATAATTATGGGTACCATCCAACTAAGAAATTTAAGGTAAAACAACAATAATTTCTATTCATGTACTGTAGTTCCAAAGATATATATTAGTAGTAACAGAAAATTTCTCCGTAATACTTTGAGTGTTACATTCTCCATACTGTAATACTCCGAGTATTTACAGTAATACTTTGAGTGTTACATTCTCCATACTGTAATATTCCGAGTATTTACAGTAATACTTGGAGTATTACATTCTCCATACTGTAATACTCCGAGTATTTACAGTAATACTTGGAGTATTACATTCTCCATACTGTAATACTCCGAGTATTTACAGTAATACTTGGAGTATTACATTCTCCATACTGTAATACTCCGAGTATTTACAGTAATACTTGGAGTATTACATTCTCCATACTGTAATATTCCGAGTATTTACAGTAATACTTGGAGTATTACATTCTTCATAGTGTAATACTCCGAGTATTTACAGTAATACTTGGAGTATTACATTCTCCATACTGTAATACTCCGAGTATTTACAGTAATACTTGGAGTATTACATTCTCCATACTGTAATACTCCGAGTATTTACAGTAATACTTGGAGTATTACATTCTCCATACTGTAATACTCCGAGTATTTACAGTAATACTTTGAGTGTTACATTCTCCATACTGTAATATTCCGAGTATTTACAGTAATACTTGGAGTATTACATTCTCCATACTGTAATACTCCGAGTATTTACAGTAATACTTGGAGTATTACATTCTCCATACTGTAATACTCCGAGTATTTACAGTAATACTTGGAGTATTACATTCTCCATACTGTAATACTCCGAGTATTTACAGTAATACTTGGAGTATTACATTCTTCATAGTGTAATACTCCGAGTATTTACAGTAATACTTGGAGTATTACATTCTCCATACTGTAATACTCCGAGTATTTACAGTAATACTTGGAGTATTACATTCTCCATACTGTAATACTCCGAGTATTTACAGTAATACTTGGAGTGTTACATTCTTCATAGTGTAATACTCCGAGTATTTACAGTAATACTTGGAATATTACATTCTCCACATTCTCCATACTGTAATACTCAAAGTATTATAGAGTGTAATACTCTGTAATACTATGGTAGTCCCCTTCTGTGTAAAGATTCTATTAAACTTTTAAGGTTAATCTTTTACACTCATTTGTTTTGGTCACCCCATATCTCTTACCTCCAAGTTGAATGCTCTGAGGCCCTAAACTTACTTAAAAGTCTTGTTCCTAATTTGTATTTTTCTCACACTGTCTAAACTCAGTTATGACTGTCCTGCTTACTCCTCTGCCACTCCTTTGACTCTGTCGTCTTGATGATCTGCACCATACTGGGTTACGCCTCGACTCTGGTGCTACTCATTTGTTCCCTGTCATGATCCTGTGTGTTGAAACCGATATCCTGTCTTTACAGGATTGTCGTCGTCGTTACTGTCTACACTATGTTGTGGGATCCCTGCAACACCCTCACTCACACTTATGCTGATTTTACTGCTGCCCCTCTTGTGGGCCGTGTTCTCTTCACCACCTTCCTTTTTCTGTATGGATGTGTCACTTGCAAGATTCCCTCTGGGTTCACGTTAGCAATATTTCTCCTCGTGTCATTCCATCCTTACCTCTTATTTTTGTTCATTCCGTTCTTGCCCCTTTTACCATGTGGGTCAAAATTTTGCAAAACTTTGACCCACATGGTAATGGCTTCTACCCGTTTTCACAAATGGGTCACAGTCAGCCAACGTTGTTGGCTATTCCGTTATCTTTCCTGACCAAAGCTCTATGTGCCACCTGGCCCCCCAAGAGACTAGCATCTTTACGGCTGAACTTTATGCAATCTTGTATGCTCTTCCTCAACTGCTTTCTTGCCTTCAACATTACTGTGCCTTTGTGGTTGAATCTTGCAGTGCCCTCATGGCTCTGGAGTCATATGCATCCTGTAGTAGTCAAACTTCGACATTGGCTATTACTTATTACTTTTACTTGTCTATCAGATTTAAGACAGTTGAGTTTTGCTGGGTTCCCAATCATGTTTATGTTATTTAAATGAACGTGTGGATGATGCTATGGCAGCTATCCGCACGTGTCCTATTTCCTCAAAAGGCAGTCTTTATTCAGATTTATACCCACTCTAGGTTAAGTGTTGGCCATACACGTTTAACTCATGGTCACTTATTGGAACACTGCCCTGCTCATTATTGCCCCACTTACAGTCATACACCATCTTGTGGAATGTCCAGACTCTCAGGACGATTCTATGTTATGCTTTCCTAATGTCTTGTGGGAACATTTGTCCCTCAATAGAAGCCTTGATGAATCCGATACCCTTGATATCACTCGCTTTGTGCGCTTTTGTTCTCATATTGGCACCCTCAGTAGTATGTAGTGCCTTTTGAATATCCTGCGCCACTAATGGTGCTACATAGTCTTCCCGGCTTGGTGCTTTCTTTTGATAATTACAGTACAGTACTTATAGTGTTCCATCATCATATGAAGTGGACAACCCCACTCTTAAGTGTAATATGTCGACTGAAACAATTTACCGACATACTTTCTGCTTATACCTAAACATTTGGTATAAGGTAATGTATATCAGTTGATTAACAGTTGAGAGGTGAGATCAAAGAGCCAAAGCTTAATCTCCACAAGCACGACTGGGTGAGTACTGTAAATATGTTTATACCTAAGCACTAAACTATACAGTATGCAATATTCAGTCTTTTCAAGGCAGTAATGGGTTGTGTGCTGCCTAATTCATACTATCCTACTGAACAAATATATATTTATAAGTTGTAATCCACACTTACATGGAAATAAACATTTCATTCACCTGGTCTCTTGGGAGACTCGAACCGCAGACCCCTCGTTTGAGAAGGCTCTATCGACCAAGCTATTGAGTAGTCTTAAGGGGCCCAGTGCATGTGGAAACTTCCAAATATGAAAAATAGTGAAAAATTGTAAACAAATGTTATTTGGCATTAGCGTCTTGAAAATTTCATCCCAGTATTTTAATAAATGTTTTTTTTTACAAATTTTTAACAAATAAATGTGTGGGCGATGGACGCCAACTGGTACTGATAATAATGATAACACCTCCTATACACTGGCAAACAGGGATAGAGAGATGCAAGCACCTGTCTGACACACAAAGAAGGCTAAGTAGTAGTAAGGAGGGTCCACAAAGTGAATATGCCGCTGGTGCCACCTGGAGGGCCAGATTTCACACATAAGAAGAAGTTAGTATGTTATGATGCTGTACTTTATTATATATATAAATTCATTGCCCAATGGCAATATTTCTTGTCACTTTGTATGAAAAGCTAACAACTATTTTTTTCTTCTTTCCTTTGTTTCTATGCAAATTTTGTAGTAACTAATACATCTTGGAGAATGCACATCCGGCACTACTCATGTGAATTGGAACGTAATTGGTCAACATGTTAATCAGCCACAGGTGGCAAAAGTTGACTTTTATTTTTTATTTTTTTTTTGGGGGGGGGGGGGGTACAATTTATTTACAGATTTCAGACTCTATTCACTTTGTCTCTGTAGGTTGTATTGATGAATGAGGACCAGATAAGGGAATTATCACTTATATATATATGGGTAATAAAGTTACTGCAATATATATTTTGTTATCCCTACATTTTATTTTTTTTGGTGGGTTATTTTTTCTTGACTTCATTTCAACATATATTGACTACAACTTTCACATATTCGAGTACAAATGTCAAGCAATATTTATTAAAACATACAAGAAAATTCATTAGTAATTAGAACTGCCATACTTATTGTCGATAACGTCAACTTCAATTATCTCAAAAAAATTAATTTCAGCTTTGAGACCAAATAAAAAATTTGGTTTCTGACCGAATCTGACCATTTTAACATATGTGCAAAGTGCTTAGTTCTAAGGAGTCCTCACTGTCATTTAGTCATAAACCCATAACGTTCAGTTATGAATTTTTTGCATCTAACTTTTGCACATATTTGGAAGGCCGCAGTGAATAATTATTTTACAGCAAACTACATTCTCAAACAATATTTTGCAGCGAGCAACATGAACGTCATATGCCATTCTGACACCATAATGAATAAAATAACAATTGGTGACATTTTAACATTTTTATTCTTAATTTGAAATCATGAAATTGTAATTTTTTTGTCTATTTTATTTTTTTATTTTTTCTGTTCATAGTATGATGTTTGTCCATTAGGAAAAGTTGGAGCATTTACCATGAAGATTATGCACAAAAAAATTGAGTGTGTTTAAGAAAGTTTGGGTGCACATGCACTGGGGCCCTTAATAAAGAAAGTTTCCGGAGGCAGCATCCTGCTGCCAAACTGGAATTTTTGACGTTCCCCGACTACTACTGAAGCTCGGAGGAATTACTGACCCATGATCATGTCATATAATTTGTCATCCACACTTCTGTGGAAATAAATATTCCATTCACCAGGGCTCTAGGAGACTCAAACCGTGGACCCCACATGTGTGGCTGAAGCTCTATCGTCCGAGCTATTAGAAATACAGTTACTCTCCTTATTAACCCTTTAACTGCGCCGCTTCTAAATATGACACCCCCCAGTAGTGCGTAGGAAATAAATTCAATTTAAATTTTTTTTTTTTTTTTTTAAAGTGTCAAAAACCCTTCCCTCAGAGTGCATATATAAAAAAAAAATCAAATTTGTACGTACTTTGGCTGCTATGGGGTCCGTAAGTTGGCGCGTGACGTCATCATTCCCCGTTCGCCCATGACGTATGCTCCCGGGGCGGGGCGTGCGAGTTGCCGCGAATATATTTTTGTTCATTTTTTGTGAACAGTTTCAAATACATTTTATTTGTTTTTACGTACTAATCCTATGTATAATGAAAACATACACTATATTATGGCAGTAAAACATCCGTACTGTCCGAGAACACTGTGTTACGTGCATGACACTTGTGTACACATATGTTGCACATATTTATCATGTATCATACTAATTTATGTATATATATATACAATCTATTTTCAGACTATACACTGTCACACTATATACATTCACCATGAACACATTCAGAACACCGTGAGTGAGAGCTGTCACACCCAGCCAGCCCTCCCTCACTTCTCCAACATTGTATTTGCCAACATTGCTCCTCCCATCATACAGTTATTCACACTAATGTTTCATGTTCATTAATGTATATTTACAACATATGTACACACTATACACTGTCACACACTATATACGTTTACCATCAACACACTCAGAACACCACGAGTGTGAGCAGCCACACCCAGCCAGTCTCCCTCACTCCAACATCTTACTCGCCAACATTGCTCCTCCCACCATACTGTTATTGTTTTTATTACACTATTTACACACGTTATATATATCTATCTACATGTTTTATTTACCAGAACTATGCAAGTAAGCCGGTATTGTGTCCAAACAGTATAGTTGCCACCATACACTGCATGAAAAATCACACAGCAGACAGCAGACGACGCTACGATTACTACGTAACCTCCCTCACCAAAATAGCTCCTCTTAACATTCTCCTGTTGCTGTTATTACACTATACACACACACTGTATATACCCATGTACATGTGTGTTCACCATAGTGAACCACAAAGCTAGTATGGTGAGCAAAACAAAGAGTGGCTGCCACACATTCATTCTTGTATCAACATGTTAAACAAGCTACGAGGATGAGGGAAGGGGACGTTCCCTCCATGCTAGATTTGATATTTACCAGGAAGGAGGAAGAGATATTTGACATTCAGTACCTTCCTCCCTTGGGTAAAAGTGACCATGTCTTTTTGGGAATAAAGTATGCAATGCGTTATAAGCTGGAAGAAAATAAGGAGGTTGAAGCAGTTGAAAAACCAGACTTCAGGAGAGGACATTATGGTGACCTTAGAAATTTTTTTAGTGAGTATAATTGGACAGACTTGATGCTAGGCAAGGAAGTGAATGAGATGTATGGCAAGTTTTGTGAAATATATGATAAAGGCACAAAAAAATTTATACCAAAACAGAGATGCAGGACCAGAAAACAGGATTGGTTCGACAGAAATTGTGAGAGGGCAAGAGACCAAAAGACACAAAAATGGAATCAGTATAGGAAGAGGCCAAACCCCCAAACATACCAGCGATACAAAGATGCGAGAAACAATTATACAGCAGTAAGGAGAGAGGCAGAAAGAAATTTTGAAAAAGGGATAGCAGATAAATGTAAAACAGAACCGGGCCTATTCTACAAATTCATAAACAACAAATTGCAGGTAAAGGATAATATCCAGAGGTTGGAAATGGGAAACAGATTCACGGAAAATGAAAAGGAAATGTGTGAAACATTAAATGAAAAGTTCCAAAGTGTGTTTGTACAAAATGAAATCTTCAGAGAACCAGACACAATAAGAATTCCAGAGAACAACATAGAGCGGATAGAGGTGTCTAGAGATGAAGTGGAAAATATGCTAAAGGAGCTCGGGAGGAACAAAGCAGCTGGCCCAGATGGCGTTT
Organism: Procambarus clarkii; assembly: GCF_040958095.1. Taxonomy (NCBI): domain Eukaryota; kingdom Metazoa; phylum Arthropoda; class Malacostraca; order Decapoda; family Cambaridae; genus Procambarus; species Procambarus clarkii. Next base: position 33,104,389 of record NC_091197.1, read on the forward strand.
CACCATGGGTTCTGAGAGAATGTGCATCTGAGCTCAGCATTCCACTTCACCTGATCTTTCAGGCATCCCTGTGTACAGGAATCGTAGCAGACGTGTGGAAACAGGCTAACATAGTTCCAATCTACAAAAGTGGCAGCAGGGAAGACCCCCTCAATTATAGACCTGTATCATTGACAAGTGTAATAGTGAAAGTATTGGAAAAGCTAATCAAAACTAAATGGGTAGAACACCTGGAGAGAAATGATATAATATCAGACAGACAGTATGGTTTTCGATCAGGAAGATCCTGTGTATCGAATTTACTTAGTTTCTATGATCGGGCCACAGAGATATTACAGGAAAGAGATGGCTGGGTTGACTGCATCTATCTGGACCTAAAAAAGGCTTTCAACAGAGTTCCACATAAGAGGTTGTTCTGGAAACTGGAAAATATTGGAGGGGTGACAGGTAAGCTTCTATCATGGATGAAAAATTTTCTGACTGATAGAAAAATGAGGGCAGTAATCAGAGGCAATGTATCGGAATGGAGAAATGTCACAAGTGGAGTACCACAGGGTTCAGTTCTTGCACCAGTGATGTTTATTGTGTACATAAATGATCTACCAGTTGGTATACAGAATTATATGAACATGTTTGCTGATGATGCTAAGATAATAGGAAGGATAAGAAATTTAGATGATTGTCATGCCCTTCAAGAAGACCTGGACAAAATAAGTATATGGAGCACCACTTGGCAAATGGAATTTAATGTTAATAAATGTCATGTTATGGAATGTGGAATAGGAGAACATAGACCCCACACAACCTATATATTATGTGAGAAATCTTTAAAGAATTCTGATAAAGAAAGAGATCTAGGAGTGGTTCTAGATAGAAAACTATCACCTGAGGACCACATTAAGAATATTGTGCAAGGAGCCTATGCAATGCTTTCTAACTTCAGAATTGCATTTAAATACATGGATGGCGATATACTAAAGAAATTGTTCATGACTTTTGTTAGGCCAAAGCTAGAATATGCAGCTGTTGTGTGGTGCCCATATCTTAAGAAGCACATCAACAAACTGGAAAAGGTGCAAAGACATGCTACTAAGTGGCTCCCAGAACTGAAGGGCAAGAGCTACGAGGAGAGGTTAGAAGCATTAAATATGCCAAAACTAGAAGACAGAAGAAAAAGAGGTGATATGATCACTACGTACAAAATAGTAACAGGAATTGACAAAATCGACAGGGAAGACTTCCTGAGACCTGGAACTTCAAGAACAAGAGGCCATAGATTTAAACTAGCTAAACACAGATGCCGAAGAAATATAAGAAAATTCACCTTCGCAAATAGAGTGGTAGACGGTTGGAACAAGTTAAGTGAGAAGGTGGTGGAGGCCAAGACCGTCAGTAGTTTCAAAGCGTTATATGACAAAGAGTGCTGGGAAGACGGGACACCACGAGCGTAGCTCTCATCCTGTAACTACACTTAGGTAATTACACTTAGGTAATTACACAGTGAGGCTACCTCAATTCTCTCCCTCCCTCCCTCACCAAAATTCCTCCTTCCACAATAGTACACACAACGCTAATTATAACCACAATCCTGGTCATTAATTCCTGTAAAAGAATAATTGACCAAAGTTTATTTTGAAATGAAACCTAAAAAGTCATTTGAAGATTGCTAGATGGATGAAATAATGCTGTGGTGCTGTGGCTAGCGCTGTGAACATCGTGAACAGCATTGAATCACTGATATTTGAACATTGTACCCAGTCATTATCACACTCAGGCTCTTCTATAATACTATCATGGCTAAATAAAACAGATTATATATATATTTTGACAATATTAGGCAATGCTGTGGTCACACGCTGAACAGCAGTGCTGTGCGCTCATGCTGCGAGCACCTTGGTTGCTCACTCACTACTGAGGCTCTGACACCCAGGAATGTGGACCATGATTTTTTTAAAGATGGCTCTGTTTACAAGAGCCCTGAGGAAGCTGATGTGAACCCCATGTAGCCACGAGAGTTTTGAATGGAACGTGAAAAATAAAAACACCCGGAGGCGTGTTGCGCACCCGATGCTTAGGCCTGCAGGCGTGTTGCGCAGTTAAAGGGTTAAGGCTACTCAATAGCTCTGTCGATAGAGTTTCACCTTCTCACACGTTGGGTCTGCAATTCAAGTCTCCTAGAGCCCAGGTGAATGGAAAGCTATACTTCTTTGTTACCTATTATAACAAAGTCAAGCGCTTAGGGAGTAGAAGAACTCCCGAGACCCTCTCCAGGTAGTCTCCAGAAATTATGCATCATCATATTCAAAGAAACAAATATTTCAAACTTTGCTAATATGAACCTGTTATTGTATTTTAAATACTATAGTCGTAATAAAATATTAAGTGGTTTCTAGTAACAGAGAATATATTTGATTTATAATATACAGTATAATTATTCCTGTGTAATTATGTGTAGTGCACCACAGCCTACACTAATGCACTTTTGGACGAGTCTGTGCATCAACAGCACGGTCAGCTTCTGAGCCCAACTTTATGACAGATCACATCAACACAATTGCCAAGATTTTTATTTTGAGGTATCCACTCTTATCACATGACTTTGTCACTTAAAAAGAGAATTTTTTGTATGCACAATGCATTTAATTACATATACAAATGGAGTTTAGTCAATATAAAAGCAAGTCATTGCAGCTAACCCAAAATGCTTTCCTAAATACTGTATATAGAAAATTATAGCTTTACAATGATACTGTAGTGTGAGTCTCGCGACTCGTGCCTTTGGCTGGAATACACAGTGATAATACTGACATGTGAGGTTATCAAGCATCATATTTTATCCACAGGCAAACACCAGAATGGCTCTTCTCACTCAGCTAAAACATTCTAATACGGAAACTCGTGTTACTAATCTTAAAAAAAAATCTGTTGTTTTTTTCCATGCTTATTGCACAATGTGAAATTTAGTATTTGTTGGTATCTTTAAGATTACTAAAGAAGTAAAGAGTTTGCACTTTACTTTACAATGACATTTGACACTAGTAACAATACTGCTGGTAATCCAGGTGTGTAGCACTTTCCCTCAAGTCTTAATCACACACCAACACACTACCTCGCTCACACTCTACACCCAACTATGCCAAATGTCTCGCTTAAATACCAGTAAGAAAATGGGAAAATCTTTTTATGGTCAAAGAAGTATACTATGGAAATACTGTACCTATACTGCAATATCAGTTAAGTTTTGCAAGGTATGATCAGTTTTCATAAAATATAAATTTGTTAAAGGCATTTCCAAGGTCTGATGATCCTTGCAACTGATATGAGGATCAAAGGACTATGTTGGCCTAAACCAGAGTAGTTTACCAAAATAGTCAAAATGTTGCACACACTCTACCGTCACAAGTCTCATACTACAGCTACCAATTAACACATTTCTCACCGTAGATTCTTACAATTAGATAAAAACAAAAATGTTACAAAAACAAAAATTCCCTTGACCAGGCTGGATTAATTAATTTATTATATTTCTCAAAGTCACTTAAATTTTAGCATCAATTGCACAGTATTATATCTTGTATCAGTTCCTGACACGGTCTATTTCAGAGTACAGTTTTAGTTTTTATTTAGATAAATACACAGCATTTCTGAATGCTTATGAACATGAACTCCAGCCACACAACAAAGTTTGTTTAGTCACACTAACAATAAAATGCCCAAAGTGCTTCTTTCAAAAGTTTGACAGAGGTGAATACAAACTAGCTGCTATATGCAGTCTTCTTATGGCCAGACATTAAAAGTACTCACAGTGTAACTAAACGTTACTGATAATATTAAATTTACTGCCATAATTCAAATCACGGCAAATTATTTACGTATTAAATAAGAGTGGAATATACAACAGAGCAATTATAAAACATTACACAAATGTTCACGTGTGAAAATTTCAACATACAAGAAGAAACATTTGGTCCTAAAATACAAAACTCATCATTCATAAAAGACACAAGCAAAGTTGTTGTAGGTGCTGTCTCTCTCTCCCAGCTGACATACACTAGTGTTAATGTGTTTGGTGAAACACGCAGTTTCAACATCTCGATACACTAGAGCAAATCGGTTGGGTTGTGGCATCACAGTCAGTAGCTGGTGAAAGAAAGATTATTATTTCGTAAACACAAGAAAATATATGGTTCGCGTGTATTTCCTAATCTGAATGTGAAAAGGATCTGGGAATCATGATTAGCAGTAATTTTAAGCCAAAAAATTAATGCACAAATATACAGAATAAAGCCTTTATATCATTGTGATTTACTTCTAAAGGTGCTAGCAATATGATATCTAATCCTCAGTTTTATCTTTCTCTTATTAAGCTCTATATAGATTTTGCAGTTATTATAGTCACAATATTATAGAATGGACCAACATTTACTTGAATGCACCAGAAGAGGATGATAAAGGTGATCCCAGAAATTTTAAATCTTCCTTTTGAAGAGGGATTAAAAAACCAGCGTTGAATGTAATGAAACGCCATTTTTTGGGTGAGACCCAGAGGCTCCCCCGGAGCTATCCAGGCTGATATGTAACTATTAGCTTTCTGGCATCAGTCAAAGTGCATGGAGTTCTTGCCTACCGGGGACCATGAGCCAGAACCTGGCCCCTTCAGAGAGGCACAAGGAGCAATGGCCTATAGAAACCCCCATGTGGTTGGAAGCATTCTATGTCTGCCATCGACCGGCTCTGGCACCCAGAAAGGTAGGTGCCCCAAAACAAACCCCTATTCTGGTGAAAATATTGCTACCAAAAGCCAAACAAGTGGACAGAACTCCCCAAATGAAAACTTGCAAACTAGCATGACATCATCACGTCTCCAAGCTGCCGTCTGAGCAACCTCCCCCTCCCAGAGAGGGGGAAGAGAGAGCCCCAGACCCCTGGGCCGATGATCCAACCAGCAGTTCATGGCTGATGTGATACTGTCAGGTCGGGTGCCTCTGCCTCCTGATTTGGTTTCAGTTACTGTGCCTTGTGGCATGGACAGTCTTTACAGGAGCCACACACATTCTGGTGTGGTGTGTGAGCCAGGAGTAATATTCTATGGTACTTGGGCTGCATGTGCCTAGGGTTTCCTTCCCTAGGTGCCTGGTAAGTACTGCCCTTGGGGGCTTGGGGCCACCTTCCACAAGTGTCCTTGGGGTCTACCTCTGCTGTGTCTTTTAGTTTGGTACTTGGCCGCCCTTGGAGTCAGCTGGGGTTTTTGTTGCCCTTGTTTGCCTCTGGGTAGGGTAGTTTTCGTCACTGGTAGGGGCGCGGGATACTGCACAGCTAGTTATCATTTCTTATAGCGGTGATATTCTAAGAGCCAGAACCCAGGTAGATTCCAGGGAGGAAGCCAGCACCGCCTGCTGACATGCGAGCCGGGAGGCATAAATGAGCGACACTGCATCTCGCAGGATCAGCGCAAACAGCTACAACAAGGCAGACGACGTGCGAGCTGCCGAGCCCAAGGCACCGGACCCAGGAACGGTCCCAAGCGCCTCCACATCCTCCTCAAGCCAGTCAGAAGACAGCTGCAGGAGGGAAAAGAAACGCAAGGCCGAAGCCAGGAGGTCACGTGCGCGCAAGTCCTCAGCCACCTGCACAGCCGGAAGGAAGGGGACCTGTACATGAAGGTGCACAACGCCAAAATCCCGAGGAAGGGCAGGGGCAAACAAGCACTCATTGAGGTGCTCAAACTCTCCCCACCCCCCCCCAGGAAAACCTATACCACCGCAATGCCTCACGCCACTCAAGCATGCGGGAACAACAGAAGGTATGCCATGCCTCCAAACCAAAAACAGGACAGTCCGCTAGCCAGGACAACTCCGGAACCTCATAACGGATCCAGTAGGGAAACGAAGATGGATCCATAATAGAGGCGTAATCTGGGTCACGCAGGAGGCATTCCAATTAGGCCTCTCGCACTTTATGAGGCTGGATGAGGGAAGCCGAAAACCTCCGGAAAGACGGGACCGAAGCACCATAAGGGACATGAAACCAAACCCAGGGAGGGGCAGACACCAAATCCAATTCATATGCAGAGGGAAGAAAGGAAAGCCCCACTCCTTGTAACAGTAAGCCCCGCTCAGAGCGTAGAAAAACCCAGGCGGGGCCCAAGGCCCCCAAGTCGGCCCCTCTCCAGCCCCGGAATCCTTCACATCAGGACCCGGGGCCGTGTCATCTCCCAAAGCCCCGGCCTCAAAAGAAAAGGCTGGCGCAGCCGTAAAAGCCAGACAGAAGGGGGCCCACTGGTCAGACCCAGGCGCTTCGGCAGGGAGAACCGACTCGAATACCTCAGTCGCCACTCCAGAAGGGGCATCCCCCAAGACTGCCCAAGTCTCAAGACCATCTAAACCCTGCCCTGACCCCGAAACCCTCAGACATTTCGGGGCCGGAAGCAGGGGAAGGGGGGGACCAGATAGAACTACAGCAGAGGAAGGACGAGGGGGCACAGACAGAACCAAGGCCGAAGCTACCATTACCCCCAAGTCCAGGTCCCTATAAGCAAAATGGGGCAGACTCGGGGCATCCGGCATAGCAACCAACCTAGCGTGTTGTAACAACCTAAACCTAACATGCAACGCTTGCGCCGTCTGTACCCGAATAACGTCATCAGTAGACTGGGTAAACTTGAGTCACAAGCATGCAACAAAACTCACAGGACTCTGGGTCGAAAGTGTCACCAACTCAACAGGCAGCGTGACGGAGACAAAAACAGTGAGAGTCACCCTGAGACAAGGGGACAGAGCAACCCTCGAACTCGCATAAAGGAAGGAAGGGGGGCTCAGGGGGTCATATCCATCGGACCCACACACTCTTGTGGAGTTTCCCAGGGTCCTGAGATGGAACTCACGCTCAAGGAAGCCCAGGCAGGGTACTACTAACCGGCGCCCAAGTCTACCAAACAGGTTTCTAGGAACTGAACCCCCAGGACGTGTACACTCACGGGGGACCAAGGAGGGGATACCACCTGAACAGAGAAGAGTACTCAGTACACAGGGGGCAAGAACCAAGGCAGACCCCCCACCAGGCAAGCAAACAAAAAAAAGAAAACCCCGCAGGACAGTGTACCCAGGTAGACCAGAGCCGGCTGCTATGAATGGTGAAAACAAGCTGCCCAGTACCCTGCGCCCCTTACCTGTGCAAACTGCCTCCTACCCTAAGGCGAACAAGGGAGTCAGAACACCCTAACACACAAAGGGCGGACAAAAATCGAACAGTAAACGGCCAAGCAGAGGAAGAACCCAAGGAACTTGTGGAAGGTTGCCCCAAGCCCCAAACGGCAGTATTCACAGGGCACCTAGGGAAGGGAACCCTAGGCGCATGCAGCCCGAGTACTGAAGAAATATTCCTGGCTTATGCACCCCCTAAAAGACAGCCACCACACACAAGGCACAGAGCTGAAAATAAGTCTGGAGCCAGAGTACACGACCTCTGCCTAGCGCATCAGCCTCAGAACTGGAGTCTTGGGTAGCCGGCACGAGGGGTCTGGGGCTCCCCATTCACCCTCCTGGGGAGGAGGGAGCTGCGCAGACAGAGGCGCGGCGATGTGTGACGTCATGCTCGCTTGCTCATTTCAGTTTAGGGGAGTTCTGTCCACTTGTTCGACTTTTTATAGTAATTTTCACCGGAATCGGGGTTTGTTTTAGGGAACCTACCTTTCTGGGTGCATGACCCGGTCGATGGCAGACATAGAATGCTTCCAACCACACAGGGGTTTCTATAGGCCATTGCTCCTCATACTTCTCTGAGGGGGCCAGGTTCTGGCTCGGGGTCCCCCGGTAGGTCCTAAGAACTCCATACACATGACTGATGCCAAAGTCTGACATTAGCAATATCCAGCCTGGATAGCTCCGGGAAACCGAAGGGGCTCCCCCCAGAAAAGGGACGAAAATCTAAGAGCCAGGGACCAAGCACATTCCAAAGAGTGATCGAGCAATGCCTGTCTGCATGGGAGGCGAGAAGCAAAGAACAGAGACACCGCTTCTTTCATAATCAGCGCAAACAACTTCAACAAGGCAGCCAACGCCCGAGCCACTGAGGCATCGCACCGGATGCAGGCCCGGAACCCAGCGCCTTCACATCCTCTTCAAGCCAATCTGAAGACAGCCCAAGCAGGGAAAAGAAGCACAAGACCGAGGCCAAATGCCCACAGGCGCACAAGTCTTCAGCTCCCAAGGATGCCGTAAGGACAGGATCCTGCACGTGAAACTGTACCTGGCCGATATCACGAGGAAGCACAGGGGCGAACAAGCATGCATTGAGGTGCTCAAACTTGCCCCCCAAGTAAACCTGAACTACAGTAGTAGTTTCTCGCCACTCAAGCGTGCGGGTCCGACAGAACGCATGCCACACCCCCAATGAAAAGAAAAGGCAATCTGCCAACCAGGAAGACTCCTGTACCTTGTAATGCACCCAGTAAGGAAAAGAGGAACCAAACTCAAATGAAGAAGGCTCCATTATTGAGGCGAAATCCGGGTCTCTCAAGAGGTACGACGCAAGAGCCTCCCGAACCTCCTTATGCAGGATATGGGAAGCCAAAAACCTCCGGAAAGAGGGAACCGAGGAACCCAGGGGAACCCGGAGAGGAGCCGAACTCATATCAAATTCGTGCAGGGAGGGTGGGGTTGATAAAAAAAAAAAAAACTCCCCCTCCAGCAACAAGCCCCCCCCCAAGGGTACCAACACCCAAGTGGGGTCAAACGTGACTCAAGCCCCCTAAGTCAACTTCTCCCCAGCCCTGGGATCCTCCACGTCAGGACCCAAGGCAGAGCCATCCTCCAAACCCTCTGACCCTGGAGAAAAGGCAGAGTCCACCGGAAAAGCAGGGAAGAAGGGGGGTCCACTGGTCCGACCCAAAAGCCCCAGCAGGAGGAACCAGCTCAAATGCCTCCACCCGCAGAACTCCAGGTCAAAGGTGTCATTGACCCAACAGGCAGCATGGTGAAGGCAAAAACGGTGGTGAGTGTCATCCGGAGACAAGGGGACAGAGCAACCTTCAAACTCGCACGAAGCGAGATGGGACTCAGAAGATGCGTTCATTGGACCAATGAGCCCCAATGGGGTTTTCAAGGGGCCCTGAGGCTGATTGCTAAGGGAAGCCAGACAAGGTACTGCTAATCGGTTATCTAAGAATGCTAACCGGTTATCTAAGAACTACCAAACAAACAAACAAAAGTTGAACCCCTGCGATGTGTACAATCACGGGGACCTAGCAGAGGATCACCAAAATAATACAAGTGGTCTTGTCGCCACACCAGGCAGACCCCCACCAGGCAAACAAAATGAAAGAAATAAAAAACTCGCAAAAGTACAACGTCTCCAGGAGGAACAGAACCAGCTGCTATGCGTACTATAAGACAGCTGCACAGTACCTTGCGCCCCTGCCAACGACGATACTACCTCCTATCCAAGACCAGACAGGGGTAGAAGAAACCCCAGCTGACCCCAAGGGCAGGCAATTGCCGAGCAGCAAAAGAACCCCGCGGAGGTAGTCCCCGACCTGTTTGTGGAAGGTAACCCCAAATTGCAAGGGCAGTACTTACAGGGCACTTAGGGAAGGTGACCCTAGATGCATGCAGCCCCAGTACACCTTTGAATTACACCTGGCTCACACACCACCACACAATAGCACAACACCACAAGGCATAGAACCTCTCAAATTTGGAGCCAGAGTCGAATGACCGCCATTCGACACATCAGCCTCTGAACTAGGGTAGGATAGCTGGTGAGGGGGGTCCGGGGCTCCCCCTTATCTCCTCCCATGGAAAGGGGGTAAGGGGGGAGCCACTCTTAACCCTGCAAATATGCAATTGCAGGGTTAAGAGTGGCATCTTGAGTGAGGTCAGCATGTGGATGCAAGCATTAGGTGACCTGAACTGCCATCTGGTGGGAGGCTGGGATATTACACTATCCACTCGATTTAACAACCTATATGGAGTTGTACCCAGATCATTAAATCCAGGGCTCTGTTAAATTCGGAGTAATTGAAATGTAGGGAATACTTTGAGTAATATTCAGGCCCCTTATTGACTAAAAATTAAATAATTCTGAGCCATAACTTACCACATCACTAAACACTTGTTATCAATCCTGGCAAAAATCCACATACTGTATTACAAATACCTAAACAAAATTAACACTTTCGCGCACCCCGCCCGCCACCCCTCAACTGTGCGATATAGGACCCAGGGTGTCACGGGAGCGCGCGTAAATTCTGAAAAGTGTATACTCTCTTCAACTTTGTCACCTTAATTCTCGTCCTACGAGATTAAATTTTGTATCATTGTGTTCGCAATAGAATTCTCTACAGCACTAAATGCATATAAACTCCAAAAGCCCGGCTAATTACCCGCAGCAAACAGAGAAAGTGCGCATGAGTTACCCAGGAGCGCGCAAACGCGATAAAATGTTTTCACTATTTTCACTCTGATCACCTCAATTTTCGTCCTAGGTCTTTCATTTTGGTATCAATGGGTTCGCAATAGAATTCTCTATAGGAACATTAGCATATAAAATAAAAAACCTGGTCACGCTCCAACCGCCGACGAGTTGAAGACGGGCCACGTGTTAGCCGCGAGCGAGCGCTCAGACGCCTTCCAGCTACACTCCCAATTCCCGCCCTTTTCAAGCCTTTCTTCCCAATTTTCTTCCTGGAAGGGCCTTGTTCATGATCACTATCCATCGTGGAGTAAGCGTAGATAGTTTCTAAAGCCGCAGTAAGAAATATAGCCACGGAAAATAGCCAAAATGTTCACACGTTCGAGATGCGAGGGGAGGCAACATTGGTCACAACAGTGGAGCGAAAACAATGGGCCCACAGTGTGTGCCAAGCCGCCTGAGGGCCACGAGGCTCAACAAAGAAAATGGGAAGACATCGGCGCGCATTTTAAAACCAGTCCCCAAAAAATCGGATAAAAACCTGATTTTTGGCGATTATTTAAAGTGGATGACGCAATGCTGCGTCATCCCCGGTATTACCGCCAGTAAACGGATGACGCAATGCTGCGTCATGCCCGGGCGAAAGTGTTAAAAATTGTGCCAAAGCATACAAGATTAATGAAATTACAAACATTTATAGAAGTGTACCTCTTCATCCACATTCTTGGCAATATATGATATAAAGCCTCCGTGCTGCTGGGACCACTGGCTAGACACATTGACGAACAGGTTAGCATCAAGAGCGCACTTGTTTTCCAAGTCATCTCGGAGGAGTGTGTAACATCCATGGCTCCATCTTTGTACATCAATGCTTACCCGCGGACAAGATTCTGTAATGAATATATTAAATATTGCACTTAACTGGTTCCAAACATATCAATAAATACCTATAATCAACTATAAGTAGAGACACTTCACCTACAGGTGATCAATGTGGGCCTATTCCTGATCTTCTCCTAAGCTGCCATAATTAATGATACAATATAAAACTTTAATTTTTTTTATTTTAATTTATGTATATGTGCAAGAGTTCTTACATTCTCATAAAGCAAACATTCTTGCATGCATAGCATTCCTGACAGGTCCTTAATCCTCATTCTCCCCAGAATATGACCCGGCATATTCATGGGTACCTGTTAACAACCAGGTACCCATTCACTGCTGGGTAAACAGAGGCTACAATTAATTTAAGGATTGGTGCCCAGTCAATTCTCCCCGGCCACGATGCGAACCCAGGTCAAAGCACTCGTGAAGCGCCAAGAGTTACTCATTGTTGGATCAAGTTTTGTTTGCCACATAAATAATTGTGAAATATTTCTAGGGGTGTTATTGTGAGTTATATGACTCATATTTCTGGCAAATGTGTTGCAGTAATGGGTTAACCTTTGATTCCCATGTGGAAGCGAACACGAATTTGGGAATTATGTTTGCCTCAGACAAAGTTAGGAGAGCCTGGCATACTGAATGTGACCCTACAGCATCACTGCCATAAGCTCATGGCAGCTAATGAGGAAACCTGTACAGAATATTGTCAATATAAAACGGTCATTTTTTTGTATCGTTCTGGCTCAAGATGTGAAAAAAGGCCGAACTCAAAGAATCTCGGCAAAAGAGTTGGAATATTATGAGAGCAAGTCTTCACAACATGGGACGATTTTTTAATACCAAGACATGTTAATGTTCTTATATACAATATTTTGACTGAGTGACACACTGGTGGCAATTCTCACACATCGGGGAAGGGGGGGGGGGGATAAAATAGTTAAATCAAACTCGACTAACCTTTAGCATCTTCCACATTTGATTCAGGCTCAGAATCTGAAGGAGCAAGTTTGTGAAAGGTGAGTCCTGTCAGCTGTGACACTATTAAGAAGAGAGCCTCAGACTTCAAGAACTTTAGACAGTCAACAATTATGTCAGGTACCTGATCAAGCGTGAGAACCTGCAATAAAGAATTGCACATCTTTAATTTCCAAGTCATAAGAGAATGGAGATTTCTGCTCTGGGATAAAATATAAATCTGTTCTTTAAAACACAATTCGCTCAAATCTGAGCTCACAATTATTGTCGGAAACACACAAAAGAACAGCGGAGGAATCTTGACTTATAGGAGAAATAAAGTTGCTAAGTATAAACAATTTTCTCTAGACTACAAATTTCTCTAGACTACAAATGTTTTTCTCACGACTGGAAAACTGAAAGTGAAACAGATACTACGATATAAATGATACGAAATATGACCAATAACCAAATGGGAAAGTGAGAAGGTACACAGATGCCAGCATACTGTGTTTATGTACATCAATAGGGTAATGTAATGACTATAGGCTGGTGTAACGACCATGAGCTGGTGTAACGACCACAGCCTGGTGTAACGATCACAGGCTGGTGTAACGACCACAGGCTGGTGTAACGACCACAGCCTGGTGTAGCGATCACGGGGTGGTGTAATGACCACAGCCTGGTGTAGCGACCACAGGGTGGTGTAATGACCAAAGCCTGGTGTAACAACCACAGCCTGGTGTAACGACCACGGGGTGGTGTAATGACCACAGCCTGGTGTAGCGACCACGGGGTGGTGCAACGACCACAGCCTGGTGTAACGATCACAGGCTGGTGTAACGACCACAGCCTGGTGTAACGATCACAGGCTGGTGTAACGACCACAGGCTGGTGTAACGACCACAGCCTGGTGTAGCGACCACAGGGTGGTGTAATGACCACAGCCTGGTGTAGCGACCACAGGGTGGTGTAATGACCAAAGCCTGGTGTAACGATCACAGCCTGGTGTAACGACCACAGCCTGGTGAAACGACCACAGCCTGGTGAAACGACCACAGCCTGGTGTAACGACCACAGGCTGGTGTAACGACCACAGCCTGGTGTAGCGACCACGGGGTGGTGTAATGACCACAGCCTGGTGTAGCGACCACAGCCTGGTGTAGCGACCACAGGGTGGTGTAATGACCAAAGCCTGGTGTAACGATCACAGCCTGGTGTAACGACCACAGCCTGGTGAAACGACCACAGCCTGGTGAAACGACCACAGCCTGGTGTAACGATCACAGGCTGGTGTAACGACCACAGGCTGGTGTAACGACCACGGGGTGGTGTAATGACCACAGCCTGGTGTAGCGACCACAGCCTGGTGTAACGACCACAGCCTGGTGAAACGACCACAGCCTGGTGAAACGACCACAGCCTGGTGTAACGATCACAGGCTGGTGTAACGACCACAGGCTGGTGTAACGACCACGGGGTGGTGTAATGACCACAGCCTGGTGTAGCGACCACAGCCTGGTGTAGCGACCACGGGGTGGTGTAATGACCACAGCCTGGTGTAACGACCACAGCCTGGTGTAACAACCACAGCCTGGTGTAACGACCACGGGGTGGTGTAACAACCACAGCCTGGTGTAACGACCACGGGGTGGTGTAATGACCACAGCCTGGTGTAACGACCACGGGATGGTGTAGCGACCACAGCCTGGTGTAACAACCACAGCCTGGTGTAACGACCACGGGGTGGTGTAACAACCACAGCCTGGTGTAACGACCACGGGGTGGTGTAATGACCACAGCCTGGTGTAACGACCACAGGGTGGTGTAATGACCACAGCCTGGTGTAACAACCACAGCCTGGTGTAACGACCACGGGATGGTGTAGCGACCACAGCCTGGTGTAACAACCACAGCCTGGTGTAACGACCACGGGGTGGTGTAACAACCACAGCCTGGTGTAACGACCACGGGGTGGTGTAATGACCACAGCCTGGTGTAACGACCACAGCCTGGTGTAGCGACCACAGCCTGGTGTAACAACCACAGCCTGGTGTAACGACCACAGGGTGGCGTAATGACCACAGCCTGGTGTAACGACCACAGCCTGGTGTAACGACCACAGCCTGGTGTAACGACCACAGCCTGGTGTAGCGACCACAGGCTGGTGTAGCGACCACAGCCTGGTGTAGCGACCACGGGGTGGTGTAATGACCACAGCCTGGTGTAGCGACCACAGGCTGGTGTAGCGACCACAGGCTGGTGTAGCGACCACAGCCTGGTGTAGCGACCACAGGCTGGTGTAGCGACCACAGCCTGGTGTAACGACCACAGGCTGGTGTAACGACCACGGGGTGGTGTAATGACCACAGCCTGGTGTAGCGACCACAGCCTGGTGTAGCGACCACAGGCTGGTGTAGCGACCACAGGCTGGTGTAGCGACCACAGGCTGGTGTAGCGACCACAGCCTGGTGTAAACGACCACAGCCTGGTGTAACGACCACAGCCTGGTGTAACGACCACAGCCTGGTGTAACGACCACAGCCTGGTGTAACGACTACAGCCTGGTGTAGCGACCACAGGCTGGTGTAACGACCACGGGGTGGTGTAATGACCACAGCCTGGTGTAACGACCACAGCCTGGTGTAACGACCACAGCCTGGTGTAACGACCACAGCCTGGTGTAACGACCACAGCCTGGTGTAACGACCACAGCCTGGTGTAGCGACCACAGGCTGGTGTAACGACCACGGGGTGGTGTAATGACCACAGCCTGGTGTAGCGACCACAGGCTGGTGTAACGACCACGGGGTGATGTAATGACCACAGCCTGGTGTAACGACCACGGGGTGGTGTAATGACCACAGGCTGGTGTAGCGACCACAGGCTGGTGTAGCGACCACAGGCTGGTGTAGCGACCACAGGCTGGTGTAACGACCACAGCCTGGTGTAGCGACCACAGCCTGGTGTAGCGACCACAGCCTGGTGTAGCGACCACAGCCTGGTGTAGCGACCACGGGGTGGTGTAATGACCACAGCCTGGTGTAACGACCACGGGGTGGTGTAATGACCACAGCCTGGTGTAGCGACCACAGCCTGGTGTAGCGACCACAGCCTGGTGTAGCGACCACGGGGTGGTGTAATGACCACAGGCTGGTGTAACGACCACGGGGTGGTGTAATGACCACAGCCTGGTGTAACGACCACAGCCTGGTGTAGCGACCACGGGGTGGCGTAATGACCACAGCCTGGTGTAGCGACCACAGCCTGGTGTAGCGACCACAGCCTGGTGTAGCGACCACAGGCTGGTGTAGCGACCACAGCCTGGTGTAACGACCACAGCCTGGTGTAACGACCACAGGCTGGTGTAACGACCACAGGCTGGTGTAGCGACCACAGGCTGGTGTAGCGACCACAGGCTGGTGTAGCGACCACAGCCTGGTGTAACGACCACAGCCTGGTGTAGCGACCACAGCCTGGTGTAACGACCACAGGCTGGTGTAACGACCACAGCCTGGTGTAGCGACCACAGCCTGGTGTAACGACCACAGCCTGGTGTAACGACCACAGCCTGGTGTAACGACCACAGGCTGGTGTAGCGACCACAGCCTGGTGTAACGACCACAGGCTGGTGTAGCGACCACAGCCTGGTGTAACGACCACAGCCTGGTGTAACGATCACAGCCTGGTGTAACGACCACAGGCTGGTGTAACAACCACAGCCTGGTGTAACGACCATGGGGTGGTGTAACAACCACAGCCTGGTGTAACGACCACGGGGTGGTGTAACAACCACAGCCTGGTGTAACGACCACGGGGTGGTGTAATGACCACAGCCTGGTGTAACGACCACAGCCTGGTGTAGCGACCACAGCCTGGTGTAACAACCACAGCCTGGTGTAACGACCACAGGGTGGCGTAATGACCACAGCCTGGTGTAACGACCACAGCCTGGTGTAACGACCACAGCCTGGTGTAACGACCACAGCCTGGTGTAGCGACCACAGCCTGGTGTAGCGACCACAGCCTGGTGTAGCGACCACAGCCTGGTGTAGCGACCACGGGGTGGTG
The DNA here is from genome assembly GCF_040958095.1 of Procambarus clarkii. NCBI lineage: Eukaryota > Metazoa > Arthropoda > Malacostraca > Decapoda > Cambaridae > Procambarus > Procambarus clarkii. The sequence continues at coordinate 33,120,709 of NC_091197.1, forward strand.
TAATGACCACAGCCTGGTGTAGCGACCACAGGCTGGTGTAGCGACCACAGCCTGGTGTAGCGACCACGGGGTGGTGTAATGACCACAGCCTGGTGTAGCGACCACAGGCTGGTGTAGCGACCACAGGCTGGTGTAGCGACCACAGCCTGGTGTAGCGACCACAGGCTGGTGTAGCGACCACAGCCTGGTGTAACGACCACAGGCTGGTGTAACGACCACGGGGTGGTGTAATGACCACAGCCTGGTGTAGCGACCACAGCCTGGTGAAGCGACCACAGGCTGGTGTAGCGACCACAGGCTGGTGTAGCGACCACAGGCTGGTGTAGCGACCACAGCCTGGTGTAAACGACCACAGCCTGGTGTAACGACCACAGCCTGGTGTAACGACCACAGCCTGGTGTAACGACCACAGCCTGGTGTAACGACTACAGCCTGGTGTAGCGACCACAGGCTGGTGTAACGACCACGGGGTGGTGTAATGACCACAGCCTGGTGTAACGACCACAGCCTGGTGTAACGACCACAGCCTGGTGTAACGACCACAGCCTGGTGTAACGACCACAGCCTGGTGTAACGACCACAGCCTGGTGTAGCGACCACAGGCTGGTGTAACGACCACGGGGTGGTGTAATGACCACAGCCTGGTGTAGCGACCACAGGCTGGTGTAACGACCACGGGGTGATGTAATGACCACAGCCTGGTGTAACGACCACGGGGTGGTGTAATGACCACAGGCTGGTGTAGCGACCACAGGCTGGTGTAGCGACCACAGGCTGGTGTAGCGACCACAGGCTGGTGTAGCGACCACGGGGTGGTGTAATGACCACAGCCTGGTGTAACGACCACGGGGTGGTGTAATGACCACAGCCTGGTGTAGCGACCACAGCCTGGTGTAGCGACCACGGGGTGGTGTAATGACCACAGGCTGGTGTAACGACCACGGGGTGGTGTAATGACCACAGCCTGGTGTAACGACCACAGCCTGGTGTAGCGACCACGGGGTGGCGTAATGACCACAGCCTGGTGTAGCGACCACAGCCTGGTGTAGCGACCACAGCCTGGTGTAGCGACCACAGGCTGGTGTAGCGACCACAGCCTGGTGTAACGACCACAGCCTGGTGTAACGACCACAGGCTGGTGTAACGACCACAGGCTGGTGTAGCGACCACAGGCTGGTGTAGCGACCACAGGCTGGTGTAGCGACCACAGCCTGGTGTAACGACCACAGCCTGGTGTAGCGACCACAGCCTGGTGTAACGACCACAGGCTGGTGTAACGACCACAGCCTGGTGTAGCGACCACAGCCTGGTGTAACGACCACAGCCTGGTGTAACGACCACAGCCTGGTGTAACGACCACAGCCTGGTGTAACGACCACAGGCTGGTGTAGCGACCACAGCCTGGTGTAACGACCACAGGCTGGTGTAGCGACCACAGCCTGGTGTAACGACCACAGCCTGGTGTAACGATCACAGCCTGGTGTAACGACCACAGGCTGGTGTAACGACCACGGGGTGGTGTAATTGTAACGGGGGGTGGGGAAAATAGCTCTATCTTGTCCATTATTCCACCCCCCAGTTAACTAACGAGGCCGGGGGAAACAGCTCTCTCTAGTCCGTTATCCCGTCCCCAGTTAGCCAACTATTCTAGAGCACCTCCAGAGTTCCTAAGGCAACCTCTCTCGTTCAACACCTTGTAACCTAGGTGAACCTAGAAAGAAGAGAGAAGAAAGAAGATAAGACAAGCTGAGTGAGACACGATGCCTCGTGTCCCTTGCTGGTATCAGCATCATTGCATGGAGCGTAATTGCAAGACAGGATCGTTTGCCTTAACTGGCCGCCCCTCCTACAAGCATGTTGCTCTGTTGAGTGATTCTTCCTGTGTCATGCGGACTTGATGTGGCTGTCAGAAGTAGCTCTCTGAAGGAGGCGTGCTGGAGCAACAGGGAGGAAGAAGAGTAGGATGGGATTTCTACTGTTGGCAACTATATGAAGGTCTCGAAACTTGTAGTCCCTATAGCTGTGAAGAACCCCAATATACGTCTCTCATGGTGATTGACGTAGGGCCAATTACAGATCAGCTGGGACAACCGAATTCCACGGTCCTGTGCGCAGTTCAAGTAGTAACGGCTTTCGGGTTGACCAAGGGTTGTTGTGCGTTAACGACGGAGAAGCGACGGAGGCAGTTGTGTTGAAGAAATGTGGTACAGGATTATCTACAAGACCAAGCAGTGACGTCGCCCAGCCAGAGACAATGGACGTCTGTCTATATATTTCATTTTTTTAGAGTAGGATGATGTATATTTGTTTAGCTAGGATGTATTCTTTTCGTTAATAAAGTTGTCGCACACAGCTAGCTTGCTTTAGCAGTGTTGCAAAAACTTTATTTTCGGGGAGAAGGGGAGATGTAACACTGTAAAAGTGTTTGGTTTAGGTTAATACATACATAGAGTACATGAGTCACAGACAAGGATCGGAGAGGCGCCAGTGGTCTGCCTGAGATCTCACACCTCTAACCGTTAACGACCCCAAGTGACCTGAGGTCAGATCATGAGAATTTCACCTTGCTTCCGCTAAGCTCTTAATTGGAGCCGGGTAGCCTTCAAACATGCCGACGTTTAAGGAGTGGCTTGGTAGTGCCGGAGGCTATCTACTTGTGGGCGGAGTTAGCTACTAGGTTCCCCAATATAAACTCGGAGAGCTATCGAGCATTAAGCAATAGGAGACCGGCCAGCGGAGCAGAGCAGAGGCCAGCCGTCGAGATAGGCCGTCACCAGACGGGGGGTGACGCCTGCCTGAAAATTGCAGACCCCCCCCCCCTCTCTATTCAACTTAGACTCAGTCCTCGGTGAGTGAACATTTAGGTGACTTGGTCGTGTTTACATATGTTGTGTGATGATCAGGGGCAGTCAAGTTGTAGGGTTCTCGAATTCTTGGATGATGACTCACTTTGCATATTAAACTGGAACATTTTAATTGAATTGCTAAATTATGATACTTCATGTGAAATATAATTATGAATTTATTATTTAAATTGTGTTTAACTTTGTTCCCTAGAGATTTTGAGTTGAGGTGAGAAAGCCTCTGTAGTTACTGGTTTCATGGTTTAGAATGAGTACATGATAAAGATGGGACCATACTAATAATGATCTCTTGATAACATCTTTTGAGAATTTTGTGATACAGACAAGTTCCATTCCTTGTCTTGTATGTAATGATCATGAATGGATGGTGGCAGCATTTCGTCTTCTACTATCTACTCTTCTACTTCTACTATCTACTCTTCTACTACTACCTATCTATTCCTCTCCCTCCACCCCTCTCTAAACTCTCCCTTTCAACTAATGACCCTCCTCGCTCCTCCCACCTCCCTACCTCTCACCCCGAACCCTCACTAATTACTTCACTATTCATTTCTTTCCTTTCGCTTTCTCTTATACGTTTTGTGGCAATGATTTTGTATTCTAGAGTTCTCTCTAGAGTTTCGGGTAGCTGATCCAGTTACGACGCCTTGTAGTCTTAGTACCTAGGTAGTCAAATACCTAGGTTACAAGGTGTTGAACGAGAGAGGTTGCCTTAGGAACTCTGGAGGTGCTCTAGAATAGTTGGCTAACTGGGGACGGGATAACGGACTAGAGAGAGCTGTTTCCCCCGGCCTCGTTAGTTAACTGGGGGGTGGAATAATGGACAAGATAGAGCTATTTTCCCCACCCCCCGTTACATAATGACCAGCCTGGTGTAACGACCACAGCCTGGTGTAACGACCACGGGGTGGTGTAATGACCACAGCCTGGTGTAACGACCACGGGGTGGTGTAATGACCACAGCCTGGTGTAGCGACCACGGGCTGGTGTAACAACCACAGCCTGGTGTAACGACCACGGGGTGGTGTAACAACCACAGCCTGGTGTAACGACCACAGCCTGGTGTAATGACCACAGCCTGGTGTAACGACCACGGGATGGTGTAATGACCACAGCCTGGTGTAACAACCACAGCCTGGTGTAACGACCACAGCCTGGTGTAACGACCACAGGCTGGTGTAACGACCACAGAGTGGTGTAACGACCACAGGCTGGTGTAATGACCACAGGCTGGTGTAACGACCACAGGCTGGTGTAACGACCACAGCCTGGTGTAACGACCACAGCCTGGTGTAACGACCACAGGCTGGTGTAACGACCACAGAGTGGTGTAACGACCACAGGCTGGTGTAATGACCACAGGCTGGTGTAACGACCACAGGCTGGTGTAACGACCACGGGGTGGTGTAATGACCAGCCTGGTGTAACGACCACAGCCTGGTGTAACGACCACGGGGTGGTGTAATGACCACAGCCTGGTGTAACGACCACAGCCTGGTGTAACGACCACAGCCTGGTGTAACGACCACAGGCTGGTGTAACGACCACAGGCTGGTGTAATGACAGCAGGCTGGTGTAACGACCACGGGGTGGTGTAATGACCAGCCTGGTGTAACGACCACAGCCTGGTGTAACGACCACAGCCTGGTGTAACGACCACAGCCTGGTGTAACGACCACAGCCTGGTGTAACGACCACAGGGTGGTGTAACGACCACAGGCTGGTGTAACGACCACAGGGTGGTGTAACGATCACAGGCTGGTGTAATGACCACATGCTGGTGTAACGACCACAGGCTGGTGCAACGACCACAGCCTGGTATAACGACCACGGGCTGGTGTAACGACCACGGAGTGGTGTAACGACCACAGCCTGGTGTAACGACCACAGGCTGGTGTAACGATCACGGGCTGGTGTAACGACCACGGGCTGGTGTAACGACCACGGGCTGGTGTAACGACCACAGGCTGGTGTAACGACCACGGGCTGGTGTAACGACCACAGGCTGGTGTAACGACCACGGGCTGGTGTAACGATCACGGGCTGGTGTAACGACCACGGGCTGGTGTAACGACCACAGGCTGGTGTAACGATCACGGGCTGGTGTAACGACCACGGGCTGGTGTAACAACCACAGGCTGGTGTAACAATCACAGGCTGGTGTAACGACCACAGGGTGGTGTAACGACCACAGGGTGGTGTAACGACCACAGCCTGGTGTAACGACCACAGCCTGGTGTAACGATCACAGCCTGGTGTAACGACCACAGCCTGGTGTAACGATCACAGCCTGGTGTAACGACCACAGGCTGGTGTAACGACCACAGGCTGGTGTAACGACCACAGGCTGGTGTAACGACCACAGCCTGGTGTAACGACCACGGGCTGGTGTAACGACCACGGGGTGGTGTAACGACCACAGGCTGGTGTAACGACCACGGAGTGGTGTAACGACCACGGGCTGGTGTAACGACCACGGGCTGGTGTAACGACCACGGGCTGGTGTAACGACCACAGCCTGGTGTAACGACCACCGGCTGGTGTAACGACCACAGGCTGGTGTAACGATCACAGGCTGGTGTAACGACCACAGGGTGGTGTAACGACCACAGGCTGGTGTAACGACCACAGGCTGGTGTAACAACCACAGGCTGGTGTAACAACCACAGGCTGGTGTAACGATCACAGGCTGGTGTAACGACCACAGGGTGGTGTAACAACCACAGGCTGGTGTAACGATCACAGGCTGGTGTAACGACCACAGGGTGGTGTAACGACCACAGGCTGGTGTAACGATCACGGGCTGGTGTACTGAGTACAGGCTGGAGTTATGAGTACAGGCTGGTGTACTGAGTACAGGCTGGTGTACTGAGTACAGACTGGTGTACTGAGTACAGGCTGGTGTACTGAGTACAGGCTGAAGTACTGAGTACAGGCTGGAGTACTGAGTACAGGCTAGTGTACCGAGTACAGGCTGGAGTACTGAGTACAGGCTGGTGTAATGAGTACAGGCTGGTGTACTGAGTACAGGCTGATGTATCGAGTACACTCTGGTGTAATGAGTACAGGCTGGTGTACTGAGTACACAGACTGGTGTACTGAGTACAAGCTGGTGTACTGAGTACAGGCTGGTGTTCTGAGTACAGGCTGATGTACTGAGTACAGGCTGGAGTACTGAGTAAAGGCTGATGTACTGAGTACAGGCTGATGTACTGAGTACAGGCTGGAGTACTGAGTACAGGCTGGTGTACTGAGTACAGGCTATGGGAGCCAGTCAGCCGAGCGGACAGCATGCTGGACTTGTGATCCTGTGGTCCTGGGTTCGATTCTGGGCGCCGGCGAGAAACAATGGGCAAAGTTTCTTTCACCCTATGCCCCTGTTACCTAGCAGTAAAATAGGTACCTGGGTGTTAGTCAGCTGTCACGGGCTGCTTCCTGGGGGTGGAGGCCTGGTCGAGGACCGGGCCACGGGGACACTAAAGCCCCAAAATCATCTCAAGATAACCTCAAGAAGATAGTGTACTGAGTACAGGCTGGTGTACTGAGTACAGGCTGGTGTAATGAATACAGGCTGGTGTACTGAGTACAGACTGGAGTACTGAGTGCAGGCTGGAGTACTGAGTACAGGCTGGTGTAATGAATACAGGCTGGTGTACTGAGTACAGACTGGAGTACTGAGTACAGGCTGGTGTACTGAGTACAGGCTGGTGTACTGAGTACAGGTTGGATTACTGAGTACAGGCTAGTGTACTGAGTACAGGCTAGTGTACTGAGTACAGGCTGGAGTACTGAGTACAGGCTGGTGTACTGAGTACAGGCTGGTGTACTGAGTACAGGTTGGATTACTGAGTACAGGCTGGTGTACTGAGTACAGGCTGGAGTACTGAGTACAGGCTGGTGTACTGAGTACAGGCTGGTGTACTGAGTACAGGCTGGAGTACTGAGTACAGGCTGGTGTACTGAGTACAGGCTGGAGTACTGAGTACAGGCTGGTGTACTGAGTACAGGCTGGTGTACTGAGTGCAGGCTGGTGTACTGAGTACAGGCTGGAGTACTGAGTACAGGCTGGAGTACTGAGTACAGGCTGGTGTACTGAGTACAGGCTGGTGTACTGAGTACAGGCTGGTGTACTGAGTACAGGCTGGTGTACTGAGTACAGGCTGGAGTACTGAGTACAGGCTGGTGTACTGAGTACAGGCTGGAGTACTGAGTACAGGCTGGTGTACTGAGTACAGGCTAGTGTACTGAGTACAGGCTGGTGTACTGAGTACAGGCTGGTGTACTGAGTACAGGCTGGAGTACTGAGTACAGGCTGGTGTACTGAGTACAGGCTGGTGTACTGAGTACAGGCTGGAGTACTGAGTACAGGCTGGAGTACTGAGTACAGGCTGGTGTACTGAGTACAGGCTGGTGTACTGAGTACAGGCTGGAGTACTGAGTACAGGCTGGTGTACTGAGTACAGGCTGGTGTACTGAGTACAGGCTGGAGTACTGAGTACAGGCTGGTGTAGAAATAAATGAAATCTTACAAGTAAAGATAAGGTGTCAATTTTAAATAATTTATATTTTCTTTTAAAAGTTAAAATTTACAATATTCCAACATTTTATCATACCTCAAAGAACTGTTTATTGGCAGGTCCAGTCCTTGTCCAGTTGAGATTTTCCTGCTTAAGAGCTTCTGCGAGTTCGTTGTATTTATCCTCTGCAAGGAATGACTCGAGTTCAATCTCCGAATCTGCACGGAACTTATGACGTATTTCTTTCTGAATGTTCATATCCAGATAAGTTGGGTTGATCCAAGAATAGAGTTCTTCTTCCTGGAAAGCAATGTCTATTATTACATTTGTATATTTCAAAGTCCCATTACTATCAGGTTACCGACTGGCGATTATTGACATGGGCAGCCGGCTGCTCCTATGATGTTGCCATCAGCTGGCCAGCAGAAACTAGCGAGTGTATGACCAAATTACTGTCCACATTGTTTGCTGCATTGTCTGTTTACTTTCTATGAACCTTGCAGTTGCCTGTTTAGCTGCACTTCCTTTTTTGGGGGGGGTTGTTTATTCAGTGTGGGTGATCATGAGACAAGGAACAAGGTGGTCATCAGGAAGGAGTGGGCAAGGAATGAACCAGTTCAACCGCAAAAGGCCGAGGGTGAACCAGAGGTCCACCAAATCCCATTTCAGGACCAGGAAGAGAACCCACCGAAGGGACATTGTCATTTTGACCATGCCCGAAGCCACCCAATCCAGAATAACCTAATGCAGGCAAAGAAGAGAGGCCTGCCCAGAAAGGCCTGAACCCCCTGGAAGGGCAAGGAACTGACCAACTCTATTAGATGCTGCGAAAAACAACCTGAAACCCCCCTGAATTTTAGGACCTGGATTTGGCAAATGGAGCGTGTTAACCGCACCATCAAAGTTTTGAACTGCTAAAGGGCCTGCTTGATATCTGCTTGATGGGGTTCTGGGAGTTCTTCTACTCCCCAAGCCCGGCCCAAAGCCAGGCATGATTTGTGAGAGTTTGGTCCACCAGGCTGTTGCTTGGAGCAGCCCGCAGGCCCACATATCCCCCTCAGCCCGGTTGGTCCGGCACTCCTTGAAGAAAACTATCTACAGTAGTTTTCTCTGAAGCTGTCCACGGTTGTTCCAGCAATATTTCTTATGCAAGCTGGGAGGATGTTGAGCAACTGCGGACCTCTGACGTTTATACAGTTCTCTCTGATTTTGCCTATGGCACCCCTGCTCTTCACTGGTTCTATTTCTGCATTTTCTTCCATATCATTCACTCCAGTATGTTGTTATTTTACTGTGCGGATTTGGGACTTGGCCCTCCAGTATTTTCAGCATGTATATTATTTGATATCTCTCCTGTCGTCTTTTTAGCAAGTATATTTCGAGAGCTTTGAGAAAATCCCAATAATTTAGTTACTATATTGTGTCTATGTATGCCATTTATGTTCTCTGTACTCCCTCTAATTCAGCAATCTCTTCAGCTCTGAAGGGGGAAGTGAGTACTGACCAGTACTCAAGATGAGACAGCACAAGTAATTTGAAGAGTACAGTACAACCATTGTGATGGGATCCCTGGATTTGACAGTTCTTGTAATCCATCCTATCACTTTTCTGGCCGACGCAATATTTGCTTGGTTATGCTCCCTAAACGTTAAGTCGTCAGACATCATTATTCCCAAATCCTTTACATGTTGCTTTCCTACTATGGGCAAATTTGATTGTGTTTTGTTCCTTGTATTATGTTTAAGGTCCTCATTTTTACCGTACCTGAGCACCTGGAATTTATCACTGTTGAACATCATGTTATTTTCTGCTGCCCAGTTGAAAACTTTATTAATATCTGCTTGTAGTTTTTCAATGTCTTTAGCAGAGGAAATTTTCATGCTGATTTCTGTGTCATCTTCAAAGGATGATACGAAGCTGTGCCTTGTATTTGAGTCTATATCTGATATGAGAATAAGGAAAAGCAATGTTGCAAGGACTGTATCTTGAGGTACAGAGCTTTTAACTGTGCTTGGACTTGATTTTATATAGTTGACTGTTACTCTTTGTGTCCCGTTCGACAGATAACTGAGTATCCAGCATCCTATTTTACCGGTTATTCCCACTGACCTCAATTTGTGTGCCATCACTCAATAGTCACATTTATCGAATGCCTTTGCAAAGTCCGTGTATACAACATATGCATTCTGTTTTTCTTCTATTGCCTCAGGGATTTTGTCGTAGTGGTCCAGTAGCTGTTAGAGGCATGATCTTCCCGCTCTAAATCCATGTTGGCTTCAATTGTGGAGGTCACTGGTTTCCATGAAACTAGTGACCTGATTCCTGATCACTCTCTCAAATACTTTTATTATGTGGGACATTAGTGCAACTGGTCTATAATTCTTTGCCAATGCTTTGCTCCCTCCCTTGTGCAGGGGGCAATGTCTGCTGCTTTAAGCGCATCTGGTATCTTCCCTGTGTAGAAGCTCTTCTTCCACACTATACTGAGTGCCTGTGCTACTGGCACTTTGCATTTCTTTATAAACATTGAGTTACAAGAGTCTGAACCCGGGGCTGAGTACATGGGCATATTGTCAATTTTTCTTTCAAAATCTGCCACGCACGTGGGCCGGCACAAACCACGAGAGACCACCTTCAAAAAGTAGTGAACTGCTAAAGGGCCGGCACAAACCACGAGACACCAAAATCAATAGAGAGAGGGGGAGTGAAGAATAAGGAGAGGGGGAACAAGTTCCTGAAGATTGCATACACCAACATAGATGGAGTGAGATCGAAGATACTGGAGTTAAGTGATGTAATACAGCTGCAGACACCAGACATTGTTGCACTCACGGAGACAAAACTTGAAGATGTAATTTTAAATGAGGTCATATTCCCAAGGGGCTACTCAATTTGGAGACGGGACAGAAAAATTAGGAAAGGCGGTGGCGTTGCTGTGCTGGTAAAAGAACACCTAAAGGTGAAGGAAATAATGACTGCCAATCCACAAGAAGTTGACATAATAGCACTCTAGAGATCTGCTATGAGGATGATAAACTAATGATGATAAATGCATATAGTCCACCGCCAAGCAGCACATGGTCAAAGGAGGAGCTAGATAGTAAACGTGAAGGTCTTATAACAATAATGAGAGAGATTATAGCGAGAGCGGATAACGATAGATCACGACTGTTGATAGTCGGTGACTTCGACTTGAAATCCATAGACTGGGAAGCATATGAAGCTAAAACAGAAGATTTTTGGACCTGTAAATTTGTAGACCTCATCCTGGAAACATTCTTGTATCAACATGTTAAACAAGCTACGAGGATGAGGGAAGGGGACGTTCCCTCCATGCTAGATTTGATATTTACCAGGAAGGAGGAAGAGATATTTGACATTCAGTACCTTCCTCCCTTGGGTAAAAGTGACCATGTCTTTTTGGGAATAAAGTATGCAATGCGTTATAAGCTGGAAGAAAATAAGGAGGTTGAAGCAGTTGAAAAACCAGACTTCAGGAGAGGACATTATGGTGACCTTAGAAATTTTTTTAGTGAGTATAATTGGACAGACTTGATGCTAGGCAAGGAAGTGAATGAGATGTATGGCAAGTTTTGTGAAATATATGATAAAGGCACAAAAAAATTTATACCAAAACAGAGATGCAGAACTAGGAAACAGGATTGGTTCAATAGAAATTGCGAGAGGGCTAGAGACCGAAAGACACAAAAATGGAATCAATACAGGAAGAGGCCGAACCCCCAAACATACCAGCGATACAAAGATGCGAGAAACAACTACACGGCAGTGAGGAGAGAGGCAGAAAGAAATTTTGAAAAAGGGATTGCGGACAAATGTAAAACAGAACCAGGTCTATTCTATAAATTCATAAACAACAAATTGCAGGTAAAGGATAATATTCAGAGGTTGAAAATGGGAAATAGATTCACGGAAGATGAAAAGGAAATGTGTGAAACACTAAACGAAAAGTTCCATAGTGTGTTTGTACAAAATGAAATCTTTAGGGAACCAGATACAATAAGAATTCCAGAGAACAACATAGAACACATAGAGGTGTCTAGAGACGAAGTGGAAAAAATGCTCAAGGAGCTCGGTAAGAACAGAGCAGCTGGCCCAGATGGCGTTTCACCATGGGTTCTGAGAGAATGTGCATCTGAGCTCAGCATTCCACTTCACCTGATCTTTCAGGCATCCCTGTGTACAGGAATCGTAGCAGACGGGTGGAAACAGGCTAACATAGTTCCAATCTACAAAAGTGGCAGCAGGGAAGACCCCCTCAATTATAGACCTGTATCATTGACAAGTGTAATAGTGAAAGTATTGGAAAAACTAATCAAAACTAAATGGGTAGAACACCTAGAGAGAAATGATATAATATCAGACAGACAGTATGGTTTTCGATCTGGAAGATCCTGTGTATCGAATTTACTCAGTTTCTATGATCGAGCCACAGAGATATTACAGGAAAGAGATGGTTGGGTTGACTGCATCTATCTGGACCTAAAAAAGGCTTTCGACAGAGTTCCACATAAGAGGTTGTTCTGGAAACTGGAAAATATTGGAGGGGTGACAGGTAAGCTTCTATCATGGATGAAAAATTTTCTGACTGATAGAAAAATGAGGGCAGTAATCAGAGGCAATGTATCAGAATGGAGAAATGTCACAAGTGGAGTACCACAGGGTTCAGTTCTTGCACCAGTGATGTTTATTGTGTACATAAATGATCTACCAGTTGGTATACAGAATTATATGAACATGTTTGCTGATGATGCTAAGATAATAGGAAGGATAAGAAATTTAGATGACTGTCATGCCCTTCAAGAAGACCTGGACAAAATAAGTATATGGAGCACCACTTGGCAAATGGAATTTAATGTTAATAAATGTCATGTTATGGAATGTGGAATAGGAGAACATAGACCCCACACAACCTATATATTATGTGAGAAATCTTTAAAGAATTCTGATAAAGAAAGAGATCTAGGAGTGGTTCTAGATAGAAAACTATCACCTGAGGACCACATAAAGAATATTGTGCAAGGAGCCTATGCTATGCTTTCTAACTTCAGAATTGCATTTAAATACATGGATGGCGATATACTAAAGAAATTGTTCATGACTTTTGTTAGGCCAAAGCTAGAATATGCAGCTGTTGTGTGGTGCCCATATCTTAAGAAGCACATGAACAAACTGGAAAAGGTGCAAAGACATGCTACTAAGTGGCTCCCAGAACTGAAGGGCAAGAGCTATGAGGAGAGGTTAGAAGCATTAAATATGCCAAAACTAGAAGACAGAAGAAAAAGAGGTGATATGATCACTACATACAAAATAGTAACAGGAATTGATAAAATCGACAGGGAAGACTTCCCGAGACCTGGAATTTCAAGAACAAGAGGTCATAGATTTAAACTAGCTAAACACAGATGCCGAAGAAATATAAGAAAATTCACCTTCGCAAATAGAGTGGTAGACGGTTGGAACAAGTTAAGTGAGAAGGTGGTGGAGGCCAAGACCGTCAGTAGTTTCAAAGCGTTATATGACAAAGAGTGCTGGGAAGACGGGACACCACGAGCGTAGCTCTCATCCTGTAACTACACTTAGGTAATTACACTTAGGTAATTACCACCTGTAACTACACTTAGGTAATTACACTTAGGTAATTACCACCTTCCAAAAGTAGCGAGCACAGTGCTGACCAGATAGTGAACTGCTGGCCATGTGAAGTGCTTCAGACCCACCACGTAAATCCAACTCCTGGTGCTCGGCAACAGCTTGGAGAAACAGTCCTTACTTAATCAAACATTTGTATAGTCCACTGAATAATTTGTACCGAATACAGTTTGTTCAGACCATCTAGGAATTCTAAATAAAATACAGAGGAGGATTCTGACATGGTTTATACCTGGTATTGGGGACATTTCCTACAAAGACAGTCAAAAACAAATGGTACCTACCATATAGAGAAACTTGGAAATTAGTTTATTTGCCTCAAGAAACCAGCCAAGTCAAACATTTAATGTTTTCTGCAGATATATAAGCAACTGATTAGTACTAAAGATATAGCCAATTGGCTCAGATGATCTTTGCAAGACTTTGGGAAATGATAATATATACACATTTTGGTAGCCAACCATGGGTTCATATAAAGTTAAAATAGATGTGTGAGGAATGATTTTAATTATCATTATTATTTCTTTTCTCATACATGCACTGGCAAGGAGCTGCCCTAGAGAAGATAGAGAAGTATCTCTAGTGGAAGATGATTAAAGATATGTTAAACATTGAGTCTCACGTGCTACCTTCCACACTTGGTACCACCACAGCAAACCTAGTACCACTAAACTAACATACCTGGTTGGTTGATACCTGGTTGATGGGGTTCTGGGAGTTCTTCTACTCCCCAAGCCCGGCCCGAGGCCAGGCTCGACTTGTGAGAGTTTGGTCCACCAGGCTGTTGCTTGGAGCGGCCCGCAGGGCCACGTACCCACCACAGCCCGGCTGATCCGGAACTTCTCTTAGAAAACCGTCCAGTTTTCTCTTGAAGATGTCCACGGTTGTTCCGGCAATATTTCTTATGCTCGCTGGGAGGACGATGAACAACCGCGGACCCCTGATGTTTATACAGTGCTCTCTGATTGTGCCTATGGCACCTCTGCTCTTCACTGGTTCAGTCTTGCATTTTCTTCCATATCGTTCACTCCAGTACGTTGTTATTTTACTGTGTAGATTTGGGACCTGACCCTCCAGTATTTTCCATGTGTATATTATTTGGTATCTCTCTCGTCTCCTTTCTAGAGAGTACATTTGGAGAGCTTTGAGACGATCCCAATAATTTAGGTGTTTTATCTCGTCTATGCGTGCCGTATATGTTCTCTGTATTCCCTCTATTTCAGCAATCTCTCCTGCTCTGAAGGGGGAAGTGAGTACTGAGCAGTACTCGAGACGGGACAGCACAAGTGACTTGAAGAGTACAACCATTGTGATGGGATCCCTGGATTTGAAAGTTCTCGTAATCCATCCGATCATTTTTCTGGCTGACGCGATATTTGCTTGGTTATGCTCCCTAAACGTTAGATCGTCGGACAACATTATTCCCAAATCCTTGACATGCTGTTTTTCTACTATGGGAAGATTCGATTGTGTTTTGTACCCTGTATTATGTTTCAGATCCTCATTTTTGCCGTACCTGAGTACCTGAAATTTATCACTGTTAAACATCATGTTATTTTCTGCTGCCCAATCAAAAACTTTGTTGACATCTGCTTGTAGTTTTTCAATGTCTTCAGCAGAGGTAATTTTCATGCTGATTTTTGTGTCATCTGCAAAGGACGACACGAAGCTGTGACGTGTATTTTTGTCTATATCAGATATAAGAATAAGGAACAGTAGCGGTGCAAGGACTGTACCTTGAGGTACAGAGCTTTTAACATCGCTTGGACTCGATTTTATCTGATTGACTGTTACTCTTTGTGTTCTGTTCGACAGGAAATTGAGTATCCAGCGTCCTACTTTTCCAGTTATTCCCATTGACCTCATTTTGTGAGCTATCACCCCATGGTCACATTTGTCGAACGCCTTTGCAAAGTCTGTGTATACAACATCTGCATTTTGCTTTTCTTCTAGGGCTTCTGTGATTTTGTCATAGTGGTTGAGTAACTGTGACAGACAGGATCTTCCCGCTCTAAATCCAAGTTGTCCTGGATTGTGCAATTCATTGTTTTCCATAAAACTAGAAATTTGATTCCTAATCACTCTTTCAAACACTTTTATTATGTGTGATGTTAGTGCAACTGGCCTATAATTTTTTGCCAAGGCTTTACTCCCCCCCCTTGTGCAACGGAGCTATATCTGCAGATTTAAGTGCTGCTGGTATCTCCCCTGTATCCAGGCTCTTTCTCCATATTACGCTGAGTGCTCTCGCTACTGGTACTTTACATTTCTTTATGAATATTGAATTCCATGAGTCAGGCCCAGGAGCTGAGTGCATAGGCATATTATCAATTTCTCTTTCAAAGTCTTCCGAGTTTGTGGTAATATCCGTTATATTATCTGCAGCTTGAATGTCATTCATAAAGAAGCTGTCTGGGTCATCAACTTTCATGTTGTTTATTGGTGTGCTAAACATAGCCTCATACTGGCTTCTTAGAATTTCACTAATCTCTTTGTTGTCCTCTGTGTACGTACCTTCATTTGTAATTAACGGTCCAATACTGGTCGAGGTTTTGGATTTTGATTTTGCGTATGTGAAAAAATATTTCGGATTTTTCCTTATCTCTTGTATAGCTTTCTGTTCCAATTCCATTTCCTCAGACTCATATGATCGCTTCAACGTTTGTTCTATTTCCTCAATCTCCCTGCTTAGGCTTGTTTTCCTTGCTTGTGATAGTTGTGTCTGCCGAAGCATTTCCGTTATTTTTTTCCTTCTCCTGTACAGTCGTCTCCGTTCTCTTTCTAGAGTGGTCCTCTTTCTGCCCCTCCTCACAGGCACGTGCTTCAAGCAGACCTTGTAAGCTTCAGCTGTCAGTTGAGCTATTCCCTGTGTTGGAGTTTTGTCGCTTAAGACCGTCTCCCATTGAATGGTTGCAAGGTCTACATTTATTTTTTCCCAGTCAATCCTCTTATTGTTGAAATTGAATTGATTGAATATTCCTTCTCGCTTGTTTGGTCTCTTAGACCTACTACCGTTATTTATGCTAGTTCGCACTTCAATGAGCTTATGGTCTGAGTATGAAGTATCTGAGATTGTGATATCCCTGATTAGTTCATCATTGTTTGTGAATAACAAGTCTAGTGTGTTTTCGTTCCTAGTTGGTTCTGTAATCTGTTGATTGAGCGAGAATTTGTCACAGAATCTCAAAAGTTCTCTAACCTGTGGTTGGTTATTTCCCGGGTCATTCCCTGCTATGATATTTGTGTTTGCCGTTCTCCATCTTAGACTCGGTAAATTGAAATCTCCAAGAAAGATAATATCTGGAGCTGGGTTTGCTAGGTTGTCAAGTATGTTCTCTATTTTGTGCATCTGCTCTGTGAATTCCTCAATCGTTGTATCTGGCGGTTTATATATTAGAATAATAATTAAGTTTAGTTTCTCTACCTTCATTCCAAGTACCTCTACCACCTCATTAGTTGAATTTAGTAGTTCTGTGCATACCAGGTCTTCTTTAATATACAAACCTACTCCTCCATTTGACCTAGTTTTTCTATCACATCTATATAGATTATAATTTGGAATCCAGATTTCACCATCCATGTAATCTTTTGTATGAGTTTCCGTGAATGCCCCAAATATTGAGTTTGACTCTAATAGAAGGCCATTTATGAACTTAACTTTATTTCTTGACTTTGGCTTTAAACCTTGAATGTTTGCAAATATGAATGATTGTCCATGTTGTGTGTAACTTCTGGAAGGTTTTGGTAGTTCTCCCTCCTCTCTACCCTGACCCAGGGTGTGTTGTTGTGGCAATGGTTTGTCCAGTTTTGGAAGTGATACTGGGGAGTGTGGTAGTCTCTGTGTAGTTGGGGGGTGTAGTATGTGTGGGCTTGATGCCGAACTGTAGTCCAGTCTTGGGCATTTCCCCCTCTCCATCCGTACTCCTGCCACGTTTCTGCCTGTCTGTTTCTCCCTCTGTTTGTACCTGCCTCTAAAAAATTTTCAGGGCTATTATGTTGGACTTCTTCTCTTATATGGCGCTGTGTACCTCTGACGTGGAAATCGGGGCAGTGAAGATCGTAGCATTTCCTCTCATTGACTGAGAGTGTGCATAGCTTAGGGTGAAAATATCTACACTCTGTATCAAAACGACATCTGCCTTTCCCTAACCAGTTTCAGCATTTCCGTGGGTGCATGAATGAGCATTCCGTGCCTCTGGGCCCATATCTACACTGTCCTTTTGCATAATACCAGCAAATATTTTCATTTGTGATTGTATTATTCTTGTTTGTACCCGTGCACGACTTGGCTACCTCTATGTTTTTTGTTCCAACTTTCTCGTTTCTGCATTCATTCTCGGTATTGCCCTTATCTTTCTCCTTGTTGCTTTCGTCTTTCTCATTTGTGTTCTCATTCGTCTCATTTTTTCTCTCCTTATTCATATCACCAGTGTGCTCTACACTATTGCCTTCATTTTTGTGTACCTCGACACTATACCCGTCTACATTGCTACTTTGACTCTCTAAATTCTCAGTCCCTGGGTTGTGTTCAGAGTTCGTTGCTGTCTTTATATACTCTGCATATATTTCTGGTAGTTTTTGTGTGAATTGTAGCCTGTGTTCTTCAGGAATGTTATTCATTAGTTTGGTGATGTTTTCCCACATCTGTCTGTCTCTTTGACAGATCCAGTAGTTACCTTCCCGGTTTGCATATTGTGTAGGTAATCCTGTACAACTTAGGTGAAACCTTATGTTACAAATGTTACATACAATGCCTACAACACTCTTCCGAAGTGACTTAAGGCAGCCTCCACACACCTCCATGTTGGGTTTGTGATGTTATAATAATATATGCATATATTTAAGTATTATATGTATGTATATATAATATGTATCCAGTATACAGAGCACCACTTGGTTTCCGAACTTTAGTTATCCGAAACTTCCAGTTTCCCGATTGGGGTTGGAGAGTCATGCTACCCGAACAAAGTTCGGGTAGGAAGGGGTCCGCCAAGCGTCACGCCGGCTTGTTGTGGTGGGTGGGCGATGGTCCAGTTTGCCCACTGTGACTTCACAGATTCACGGCCTATTATTCCTATTATTTTGAATTGCCATAAGGCTGGAATGTTCATTCTGTGCTTTTGTTTTACATATCTGCACAATCAAGAAACATCTGTGCACCATGTTGGCTCCAAATGCACGCATTGCGTCAGTGATGGCTGACTGGTGGGTGGATGGACGATGGAGCTTAGGTGGGAGGCAGTATGAATGAGGGGGGGGGGAGAATCAGTGAGAGAGGGGGAGAGAGAGATGCTAGGAGGGAGGGGGAGGTAGGGAGAGATGTTAGGAGGTAGGGAGAGATGCTAAGAGGGAGGGGGAGGTAGGGAGAGATGCTAGGAGGTAGGCAGGAAGGGATGGAAGTAGTGAGAATTAGGGAGGGAAAGGCAGGCTGGCAGGCACAGGCAGGCAGGCAGACAGGCAGGCAGGCAGGCAGGCAGGCAGGCAGGCAGACAGGCAGGCAGGCAGGCAGGCAGGCTAGCTTGCAGGAAGGCTGGCAGGCAGGGAGTGAGTGGTAGTCACGCAGTTGAACCGCGTGACCTTGAGAGATGGGATGTAGGGGGGCGGGTGGTTTGTTGGTGGTGGGGGTGAGACCGGCTCATTCCCGAAGATAAGCCTAACACACACTACCCGTTAGCATGATGGCAGGGAGGGAGGCAGGCTGGCAGGCTGAGAAGGAGGCAGGCTGGGAAGGAGGCAGGCAGGCAGGAAGCGATATATGGGTGTTGAAGTGAACCGTGAACCACGTGACCTTTGAGAGTGTGTGTGTGTGTATGGGTTTGGGGTGGGGGGGTGGGGGAGGTGTGTCGGTGGTGGGGGAGGGACTGGCTGACTCCGTAAGCCTAACCACACTCCACAGACCTGTGACCCAGATTTGTTTCTTAAATGTACAGTACATCATCGTATATTTTAGGCAGGATGTGCCTGCAGGCTGGCAGGATGTGCCTGCAGGATGTGCCTGCAGGCTGGCAGGCAAGCTGGCAGGCAGGCTGGCAGGATGTGCCTGCAGGCTGGCAGGATGCGTCTGCAGGCAGGCTGGCAGGATGTTTCTGCAGGCTGGCAGGATGTGCCTGCAGGCTGGCAGGCAGGCTGGCAGGATGTGCCTGCAGGCTGGCAGGATGTTCCTGCAGGCTGGCAGGATGTGCCTGCAGGCTGGCAGGCAAGCTGGCAGGCAGGCTGGCAGGATGTGCCTGCAGGCTGGCAGGATGCGTCTGCAGGCAGGCTGGCAGGATGTTTCTGCAGGCTGGCAGGATGTGCCTGCAGGCTGGCAGGATGTGCCTGCAGGCTGGCAGGCAGGCTGGCAGGATGTGCCTGCAGGCTGGCAGGATGTTCCTGCAGGCTGGCAGGATGTGCCTGCAGGCTGGCACTCAAGCTGGCAGGCAGGCTGGCAGGATGTTCCTGCAGGCTGGCAGGATGTGCCTGCAGGTTGGCAGGCAGGCTGGCAGGATGTTTCTGCAGACTGGCAGGATGTGCCTGCAGGCTGGCAGGCAGGCTGGCAGGATGTGCCTGCAGGCTGGCAGGATGTTCCTGCAGGCTGGCAGGATGTGCCTGCAGGCTGGCAGGATGTGCCTGCAGGCTGGCAAGATGTTTCTGCAGGCTGGCAGGATGTGCCTGCAGGCTGGCAGGCAGGTTGGCAGGATGTGCCTGCAGGCTGGCAGGCAGGTTGGCAGGATGTGCCTGCAGGCTGGCAGGATGTTCCTGCAGGCTGGCAGGATGTGCCTGCAGGCTGGCAGGATGTTCCTGCAGGCTGGCAGGCAGGTTGGCAGGATGTGCCTGCAGGCTGGCAGGATGTGCCTGCAGGCTGGCAGGATGTTCCTGCAGGCTGGCAGGCAGGTTGGCAGGATGTGCCTGCAGGTTGGCAGGATGTGCCTGCAGGCTGGCAGGATGTGCCTGCAGGCTGGCAGGATGTGCCTGCAGGCTGGCAGGATGTGCCTGCAGGCTGGCAGGATGTGCCTGCAGGCTGGCAGGATGTGCCTGCAGGCTGGCAGGATGTGCCTGCAGGCTGGCAGGAAACATCCAGAGGATGTTTGCCAGACGTCTTAATAATCAGTTAGGAACAATTAAGGACTTTTATAAAGCGGATCAGGACTTCACTTATTGGTGAGTAAAAACAAAACACGGTCGCATTTACGCCATGAACCTGTCGATTTTTTTCCCCTAGAGTGTTTTTCGTAAATTTTTCGGAAACATTTCTTTTTACATTTCTAGTTTATTTTTTCCCCTCTATTTCTCGTATACAAACTTACATGTTAACCGACGGGTCTCGTCCCCAAGGGGTTCGGAAACCAAGTGGTGCTCTGTATTTATAATATTACATATGTTTATTTGTTCAAGTTTATGTGGGGGTACTTATCGCCTTGTGGAGAAAATATGGTCGTCTTGGGACCGTCCAGTTGACCGTTGTTTGTCCCAGGTCGGGGGCAGGATGGGCAACCAGGATGTCACTGGTTGCCAGTTACTTGATTTACACACTGATTATGTGCCTGTAATTACCTAAGTGTAATTACCTAAGTGTAGTTACAGGATGAGAGCTACGCTCGTGGTGTCCCGTCTTCCCAGCACTCTTTGTCATATAACGCTTTGAAACTACTGACGGTCTTGGCCTCCACCACCTTCTCACTTAACTTGTTCCAACCGTCTACCACTCTATTTGCGAAGGTGAATTTTCTTATATTTCTTCGGCATCTGTGTTTAGCTAGTTTAAATCTATGACCTCTTGTTCTTGAAATTCCAGGTCTCAGGAAGTCTTCCCTGTCGATTTTATCAATTCCTGTAACTATTTTGTATGTAGTGATCATATCACCTCTTTTTCTTCTGTCTTCTAGTTTTGGCATATTTAATGCTTCTAACCTCTCCTCGTAGCTCTTGCCCTTCAGTTCTGGGAGCCACTTAGTAGCATGTCTTTGCACCTTTTCCAGTTTGTTGATGTGCTTCTTAAGATATGGGCACCACACAACAGCTGCATATTCTAGCTTTGGCCTAACAAAAGTCATGAACAATTTCTTTAGTATATCGCCATCCATGTATTTAAATGCAATTCTGAAGTTAGAAAGCATAGCATAGGCTCCTTGCACAATATTCTTTATGTGGTCCTCAGGTGATAGTTTTCTATCTAGAACCACTCCTAGATCTCTTTCTTTATCAGAATTCTTTAAAGATTTCTCACATAATATATAGGTTGTGTGGGGTCTATGTTCTCCTATTCCACATTCCATAACATGACATTTATTAACATTAAATTCCATTTGCCAAGTGGTGCTCCATATACTTATTTTGTCCAGGTCTTCTTGAAGGGCATGACAGTCATCTAAATTTCTTATCCTTCCTATTATCTTAGCATCATCAGCAAACATGTTCATATAATTCTGTATACCAACTGGTAGATCATTTATGTACACAATAAACATCACTGGTGCAAGAACTGAACCCTGTGGTACTCCACTTGTGACATTTCTCCATTCTGATACATTGCCTCTGATTACTGCCCTCATTTTTCTATCAGTCAGAAAATTTTTCATCCATGATAGAAGCTTACCTGTCACCCCTCCAATATTTTCCAGTTTCCAGAACAACCTCTTATGTGGAACTCTGTCGAAAGCCTTTTTTAGGTCCAGATAGATGCAGTCAACCCAACCATCTCTTTCCTGTAATATCTCTGTGGCTCGATCATAGAAACTGAGTAAATTCGATACACAGGATCTTCCAGATCGAAAACCATACTGTCTGTCTGATATTATATCATTTCTCTCTAGGTGTTCTACCCATTTAGTTTTGATTAGTTTTTCCAATACTTTCACTATTGCACTTGTCAATGATACAGGTCTATAATTAAGGGGGTCTTCCCTGCTGCCACTTTTGTAGATTGGAACTATGTTAGCCTGTTTCCACCCGTCTGCTACGATTCCTGTACACAGGGATGCCTGAAAGATCAGGTGAAGTGGAATGCTGAGCTCAGATGCACATTCTCTCAGAACCCATGGTGAAACGCCATCTGGGCCAGCTGCTTTGTTCTTACCGAGCTCCTTAAGCATTTTTTCCACTTCGTCTCTAGACACCTCTATGTGTTCTATGTTGTTCTCTGGAATTCTTATTGTATCTGGTTCCCTAAAGATTTCATTTTGTACAAACACACTTTGGAACTTTTCGTTTAGTGTTTCACACATTTCCTTTTCATCTTCCGTGAATCTATTTCCCATTTTCAACCTCTGAATATTATCCTTTACCTGCAATTTGTTGTTTATGAATTTATAGAATAGACCTGGTTCTGTTTTACATTTGTCCGCAATCCCTTTTTCAAAATTTCTTTCTGCCTCTCTCCTCACTGCCGTGTAGTTGTTTCTCGCATCTTTGTATCGCTGGTATGTTTGGGGGTTCGGCCTCTTCCTGTATTGATTCCATTTTTGTGTCTTTCGGTCTCTAGCCCTCTCGCAATTTCTATTGAACCAATCCTGTTTCCTAGTTCTGCATCTCTGTTTTGGTATAAA
Source organism: Procambarus clarkii (assembly GCF_040958095.1). Lineage (NCBI taxonomy): Eukaryota > Metazoa > Arthropoda > Malacostraca > Decapoda > Cambaridae > Procambarus > Procambarus clarkii. The sequence goes on from NC_091197.1 coordinate 33,143,281, forward strand.
TTTTTTTGTGCCTTTATCATATATTTCACAAAACTTGCCATACATCTCATTCACTTCCTTGCCTAGCATCAAGTCTGTCCAATTATACTCACTAAAAAAATTTCTAAGGTCACCATAATGTCCTCTCCTGAAGTCTGGTTTTTCAACTGCTTCAACCTCCTTATTTTCTTCCAGCTTATAACACATTGCATACTTTATTCCCAAAAAGACATGGTCACTTTTACCCAAGGGAGGAAGGTACTGAATGTCAAATATCTCTTCCTCCTTCCTGGTAAATATCAAATCTAGCATGGAGGGAACGTCCCCTTCCCTCATCCTCGTAGCTTGTTTAACATGTTGATACAAGAATGTTTCCAGGATGAGGTCTACAAATTTACAGGTCCAAAAATCTTCTGTTTTAGCTTCATATGCTTCCCAGTCTATGGATTTCAAGTTGAAGTCACCGACTATCAACAGTCGTGATCTATCGTTATCCGCTCTCGCTATAATCTCTCTCATTATTGTTATAAGACCTTCACGTTTACTATCTAGCTCCTCCTTTGACCATGTGCTGCTTGGCGGTGGACTATATGCATTTATCATCATTAGTTTATCATCCTCATAGCAGATCTCTAGTGCTATTATGTCAACTTCTTGTGGATTGGCAGTCATTATTTCCTTCACCTTTAGGTGTTCTTTTACCAGCACCTTTTACCTGTAATATCCTAAGGGAATTTCTGCTTTCTTCCGGCTTGTAATGTTATTCACTTACTCTATTACTAGTTCTTAGCTCCACTTTCCCGTATTACAGTATATATTGCCAGTATATTATCACTGAGGAAGTACACTGTTACTGCGGGACGTCCTCTACACTGTGTAGGCCTCGTGGCTGTGGTGTAAACAGCCTAGTGTGATGCCTCCTCCACAACTTTACATTTATACTTTTTCTTTGTACAATTCTCTAACACTATCCACTAATTTATATGTTGTGTTACACGTTCCACTTCACTGTTCATTCACAGTGAATGAACTTCACTGTTCCACTTCACTGTTCATTCATTCACTGTTCATCCACTTCACAACATAATACAGTATTCACAATATCATTTGACTCCATAGATTTGGTGTAAAGTGCTCTATGTTAGGTATAAAGTATTCTACATTAGTACTAAACTATTCAACATTAGTTATTAATCAGTGCTCCGTAGTTCTGCCAGTGTAGAGTACTTTGCTATGCATCACACTGGGTGTAGAGTGCTCCACACTGGGTGTAGAGTGTTCCACACTGGGTGTAGAGTGCTCCACACTGGGTGTAGAGTGTTCCACACTGGGTGTAGAGTGTTCCACACTGGGTGTAGAGTGCTCCACACTGGGTGTAGAGTGCTCCACACTGGGTGTAGAGTGCTCCACACTGGGTGTAGAGTGCTCCACACTGGGTGTAGAGTGCTCCACACTGGGTGTAGAGTGCTCCACACTGGGTGTAGTGCTCCACACTGGGTGTAGAGTGCTCCACACTGGGTGTAGAGTGCTCCACACTGGGTGTAGAGTGCTCGGTGTCAATTGTCACAAACAATCGTTCACCATTTCCTTATGGATTTGGGAAAATGTTTACCAATGCACACTTACCTCAATGTGAACTGGAGCTTCCAAAAGTGGCCGAGGGGCAATGTATTTTGCTGGTCGTTCAACTGGTGGCCCGTGAAACCACCCATTAATGGAGAGGCGAACCTTTTCTTGGGTCAGCACTTCTGCTACCTGCCAACACATAACTATTAGTTTACAGATTAAATCTCATTACAGTATACTTCAGTCTACTATAGTCAGTAATCCTAACCTACCATTATTACCATGTTTCCCACATTATTGGAGGAAAGGAGGCATTGGCCTCCTCCTTTACTGCTGAGAGCAGCAGTTTCTCCTCCACATTTACCGGGATGGTTGTCACCCAGCTCTCTCCTCTCCCTTTTACTGGGATGGGTGTGTCACCCAGCTCTCTCCTCTCCCTTTTACTGGGATGGGTGTGTCACCCAGCTCTCTCCTCTCCCTTTTACTGGGATGGGTGTGTCACCCAGCACTCTCCTCCCAACCACTTGGGCCGGACAGTAGAGTAACAGCCTCGCATCATGCAGGTCGGTGTTCAATCCCCGACCGTCCAAGTGGTTGGGCACCATTTCCCCCCCCCACCCCCGTCCCATCCCAAAATCCTTATCCTGACCCCTTCCCAGTACTATATAGTCTAATGGCTTGGCACTTTCCCCTGATAGTTCCCTTCCCCCTTAACTGAGATGGGTGTGACCCCCAATAATCCCTGTTCCTCCTTTACTAAGATGGATGTCACTGCAGCAGAAATCATGGAATGTAACAGAAATTGAAGTCATTGAGGAAGACTCCATATACAGCTTCATATGCAACAGGCTCTGCAGTCTCAACACCAATCAACTGAAGGCTGGGAGGCGGGACACAAGATGCTCTCACAACTAGGCAAGTGACGGAAGGGAAATATCAGGAGAAAAGTGCCAAGCCATTACGACTATATAGCACCGGGAAGGGATCAGGATAAGCAATTTGGGATGGGACCAGGGGGGGACTTAGTGGACGGTCAGAGATTGAACGCCGACCTGCATGACGCGAGACCGTCGCTCTACCGTCCAGCCCAAGTGGTTGAAGGCAAGTGAAGGAGAAAATAGATCAACTTACACCAGCATTTCCATCACCATTACCCTCAAATTAGCCTCTGAAGTATCCAGCACACTGCTACACTCACAAACACCACACATATCATTAGTAGTTAGTAACAGTTGATTGACTGACAGTTGAGATGTGGGCCAAAAGAGCCAGAGCTCAACCCCCGCAAGCACAACTAGGTGAACTAGGTGAATACAATACAGCGACAACCTGAAGCCCCAGTTGTGCATGGTCGTTGGAGGCCATTAGTGGGAATGCTCAAATATTGTAATGTTCTACTTTTTGAGACAAGAGAAATTAAATAGGACCCTTACAAGGTTTATAAAACGATTCCTTATTTTACCCATGTAACTTAAGCAAAATGTCTATACTAATGCTAGAAAACTTCACCCAAACATATTTGTATGACTGCTAGAACACATCTGATGAACATATTTATGTGACTGCTAGAACACATCTGATGAACATATTTATGTGACTGCTAGAACACATCTGATGAACATATTTATGTGACTGCTAGAACACATCTGATGAACATATTTATGTGACTACTAGAACACATCTGATGAACATATTTATGTGACTACTAGTACACATCCCCTCAACATGTGTGACTACTAGAACACATCCCCTCAACATGTGTGACTACTAGAACACATCCCCTCAACATGTGTGACTACTAGAACACATCCCCTCAACATGTGTGACTACTAGAACACATCCCCTCAACATGTGTGACTACTAGAACACATCCCCTCAACATGTGTGACTACTAGTACACATCCCCTCAACATGTGTGACTACTAGAACACATCCCCTCAACATGTGTGACTACTAGAACACATCCCCTCAACATGTGTGACTGCTAGAACACATCCCCTCAACATGTGTGACTACTAGAACACATCCCCTCAACATGTGTGACTACTAGAACACATCCCCTCAACATGTGTGACTACTAGAACACATCCCCTCAACATGTGTGACTACTAGAACACATCCCCTCAACATGTGTGACTACTAGAACACATCCCCTCAACATGTGTGACTGCTAGTACACATCCCCTCAACATGTGTGACTGCTAGTACACATCCCCTCAACATGTGTGACTACTAGAACACATCCCCTCAACATGTGTGACTGCTAGAACACATCCCCTCAACATGTGTGACTGCTAGTACACATCCCCTCAACATGCGTGACTACTAGAACACATCCCCTCAACATGTGTGACTGCTAGTACACATCCCCTCAACATGTGTGACTGCTAGTACACATCCCCTCAACATGTGTGACTGCTAGTACACATCCCCTCAACATGTGTGACTGCTAGTACACATCCCCTCAACATGTGTGACTGCTAGTACACATCCCCTCAACATGTGTGACTGCTAGTACACATCCCCTCAACATGTGTGACTACTAGAACACATCCCCTCAACATGTGTGACTACTAGTACACATCCCCTCAACATGTGTGACTACTAGTACACATCCCCTCAACATTTGTGACTACTAGTACACATCCCCTCAACATGTGTGACTACTAGAACACATCCCCTGAACATGTGTGACTGCTAGTACACATCCCATGAACAAAATCAAAAGCTTACCGTACTTATAATATAATGATACCGGTAATAATTTTCCAACAATACATAACTATACCTTCCCACCGAAAATAAGTCAATTTACCTTAGTAACCTCCTTCATATACTGTTCAAGTAAAGCATTTACAGTCAAAAGTAGTGTTGAAACGTACCTGGTGAAATGATACCGGGGACACCTCGAAGAAAGCAAAACCATTCCATTTTGGCTGCAGAGACCTGACAACATCTTTAGGCTGTTTGTGCTCTGTAAAATAAATGGGGATCAATTATTAGGCAATGCCTTAAAACAAGATACATTTACTCACTATTATATTAATGTTCATAGGGTTATGCAATTTCTCCTTGAAAATGAGCAACAGAGAATTACATCTGAAATCCTGGTCTGGCTATTTATCATGTCGTCAACAAAATCCTCTCTGGCTATGTATCATATCAACAAAATCCTGGTCTGGCTATCTATCATGTCATCAACAAAATCCTGGTCTGGCTATTTATCATGTCGTCAACAAAATCCTGCTCTGGCTATGTATCATATCAACAAAATCCTGGTCTGGCTATCTATCATGTCATCAACAAAATCCTGGTCTGGCTATTTATCATGTCGTCAACAAAATCCTGCTCTGGCTATGTATCATATCAACAAAATCCTAGTCTGGCTATCTATCATGTCATCAACAAAATCCTGGTCTGGCTATTTAACATGTCGTCAATGAAAACAGTATGTGTATATAACACGGCAGCGCTGTCCAGTGAGAGATTAGTCCAATACTCTCTTAGGCTCGTCATGCCTACAATTCTTTCATGTGGACCAAAGTTTTCTTTTTATAGATTGTATTCATTTACTTAAAAGATAAGATACCAAGATAAGACAGCACTTTATTTGAAGATAACATTTTTTAAGAGCTTCATTAAATTCCAGACACATGCAGGGGCTAGAGTTGATAGAGGGGGATGGTTGACACAAGTGAGGCAATGGTGGCGTGAGATAAACATCACAATCCTTTGAGAAGCAGAACTAACAACATGGTCACCATGGCAAGAGAGAATACTATAACCAGACGAGGAGTCACAATAACGTGGCTGAAATATGTTGACCAAACCACACACTAGAAAGTGAAGGGATGACGACGTTTCGGTCCGTCCTAGACCATTCTCAAGTCGATTGTGAGATGCAATCAACTTGAGAATGGTCCACGACGGACCAAAACGTCGTCGTCCCTTCATTTTCTAGTGTGCGGTTTGGTCAACAATATACTATAACCTGTCATGTTTGAGACTTAATTAAGTATATATAGGTAAACATTCCAAAATTTAGATGAGAGGCTTTCTGAAGTATATCTGCTGTATGGATAACATTAATATTACTGGTGTAATACACAGGAACCCAGAGCAAAACCTCAAGGCCTTCAGGGATACTAAACTCAACCTCAAAGAAGCAAACAACATTAAAACACACAACAAGTGCAGCCTTTGAGCACAGCAACAGTCAACACAATCACTCTTGCTAAATTAATACTGTCTCCACTCGATCATCTGGACTATATGGGAAGGCCCCCCAGCCGGATTATCACATTTTTCGGATAATGGTACTTTTTCACCTACGAGTCCAAAAGTGACCATTTCCAACTATTTTTATACTACAAACAACATAATTTGAATTCCCTTACCACATACAATTATTAAATATTCAACTAGAAACCTCAACTTACCTTGTTGGTGTTCGTCTTCTTGATTGATGCCACACATCTTGAAGTTAAAAATTCTTAACAATTTACGTAACCTATACTAACACAACACTAAAATTAACACTTAAAATTACTGTACAGTTCATTAAGCTAAGTTAGTTTTGAATGCCAGCTGCTGAAGCCTCACTAGTTAAAGGCATTTGGGTTGCCTGTGAGGCCTCACTTGTTGAAGGCGCTTGCTTGCACCTCACTTGTTGAAGCGCTTGCATGCCTTCACTTGTTGAAGGCGCTTGGCTTGCCTGTGGCACCTCACTTGTTGAAAGTGCTTGGCTTGCCTGTAATGCCTCACTTGTTGAAGGAGCTTGGCTTGCCTGTGGCGCCTCACTTGTTGAAGGCGCTTGGCTGCCTGTGACGCCTCACTGGTTGAACAACACGTAGCTTGTCTTTAATTGCTAGGACAATCTTCTTCCTCTTAACACTTCCAGAACGATTGATGCTGCTACCAGACATATTCTTGGCCAAAAATGTTCAAAGTTACTATGAAAATTCAGAAAGTCATTTAAAAAAATATTTCACTAATGGCGCAGCACTGTGAGGCCGCACTGGTTGAGGTGTATAACTGTGACTTGTCTTTAATTGTTAGGACAACTTTCTTCCTCTTAACACTTCCAGAATGATTGATGCTGCTACCAGACATAGTCTTGGCCAAAAATGTTCAAAGTTACTATGAAAATAAAAAAGTTATTTAAAAAAATATTTCACTAATGGCGCAGCACTGTGTATAACACGAGGGACAGACGCACATGGGTTGACCAGTGTTGGACGGGTCCACTTGGGGTGGAGCAGCTATAGCACGTTACGTAGGCCGCCAGGAGGAAAAAAATTCACAATATTTTTGAAGGAAACTTCAGCCTGTGCACAATGCTTTTAGGAAACTTATTTATTTGTTATTACTTAATTACTAGTACTTATTTCATTTGTTTTTGACTATGATTAATTGTTCTAAAATTAATGGTAATTCCTGTACCCAGGTGGTCCCTCCTGACGCACCCCTCCCAACACCACCCACCCACCCCACCCACCCCATCCCCTCCTCCACCATGCGTCTAGAGCCACAGACGGGATTAATACGGTATGGCCGTATTTTCATCCGGCCAAACCAGCTTTTATCCGGTTCCTGTGGCCATTTGGCCGGATATTGTGATAACTTTATCCGATCACGATTTTGGCCGTATAAGGGCGTTTTCCGGATGTTTGAATCCCGGATAATCGCGGGGTTACAGTACTTACAAAGTATAAATTGCACAACAGTGTTTCTCTGACTTCCTCTCACCCTTGTCTCACCAACCTCATTCTCTCCTCCCTTTACTCATTTATTACTACTAGCCCCATGTATCTCTGTTGAATCTGATGATGTTAGAACTAGCCCCGTGTGTATCGCTGTTGGATCTGATAATGTTAGCACTAGCCCCGTGTGTATCTCTGTTGGATCTGATGATGTTACCACTAGCCCCATGTATCTCTGTTGAATCTGATGATGTTAGAACTAGCCCCGTGTGTATCTCTGTTGGATCTGATGATGATACCACTAGCCCCATGTATTGCTGTTGGATCTGATGATGTTACCACTAGCCCCATGTATTGCTGTTGGATCTGATGATGTTACCACTAGCCCCATGTATTGCTGTTGGATCTGATGATGTTACCACTAGCCCCATGTATTGCTGTTGGATCTGATGATGTTACCACTAGCCCCATGTATTGCTGTTGGATCTGATGATGTTACCACTAGCCCCATGTGTATCTCTGTTGGATCTGATGATGTTAGTACTAGTCCTGTGTATCTCTGTTGGATCTGATGATGTTAGCACTAGCCCCATGTATCTCTGTTGGATCTGATGATGTTAGTACTAGTCCTGTGTATCTCTGTTGGATCTGATGATGATAGCACTAGCCCCGTGTGTATCTCTGTTGAATCTGATGATGTTAGAACTAGCCCCGTGTGTATCTCTGTTGGATCTGATGATGATACCACTAGCCCCGTGTGTATCTCTGTTGGATCTGATGATGATAGAACTAGCCCCGTGTGTATCTCTGTTGGATCTGATGATGTTAGTACTATTCCTGTGTATCTCTGTTGGATCTGATGATGTTAGCACTAGCCCCATGTATCTCTGTTGGATCTGATGATGTTAGTACTAGTCCTGTGTATCTCTGTTGGATCTGATGAAGTTATTAGAAGTAAAATAGTATCAACAAATAAAGTCTCCTTCCTTCATGGCATTTGTCTACATTGTTGTCAGAACTTGCTAAATTACTATGGCTTGAAGATAGCAAAATCATATCACTTCTACTAGTCACAATTACGATTAACAATAATGATCATTAATGATTATACATACCATCAGTATTAAAAAGGTCTAATGAACCACCATCCTGCTCCTCCCATGGCGGCACCAGGTACAGTATATAAGCAATTCGCCGACTATCTAGCTCATCATCGTGGCACAGAAGTACATCTATAATAGAAGAAAAGAATGAAGGCTTCTCTCTCTCTCTTTACTCATCATCTTATTGCTTACTCATGAGACACAAGACTTGAGTTCAAAGACTATTGGAAAGTGCTCTAGATTTCAGCAGTACATTTAAATTTGATTCATTATCAACAATAGCAAGAAAGGTGTTGAGCATATGATATGCCTTTGTAGCATGGGACTAGTTTTTAACTTTACAAAATACATAACTGAAGCAGAGTGCAATGAGGCATAGACACATGTTTATTTATTATTATTTATTTATTTATATACAAGAAGGTACACTGGGTTTGTGAGGATATATAGCATGGTATTTACAATCTTGTAAAGCCACTAGTACACACAGCATTTTGGGCATGAGATGTGTTAGAACTGTTAGAACTTCATCGCTTCGACCACCTCCCAGCCTGACGTGGGCAAGTCTTTTGTTCAGTATTTAGCCACGTCATTAATCCTTTGTTACCAATATTTACACAACTTAAATTGTATTACGAATGGCACAATAGTCAGTTGAAGGTAACTTTTATTGTGTCTGGCCCAATCCTGCCACATAGTGCATTTCTTCAGCAACCTACCTGCCCACCACTGAACTAACCTTTTTGACATTTGTTCTGTTTTTCAAAATTTTTATTTTTTTTATTTTCATTTTTTTATTTAAGAAATATGGAGCAGCCTACCTGCCAACCACCGAACAAACCTTTTTGACATTCGTTCAGTTTTTCAATTTTTTTTATTTTTTTATTTTGTCTTTTTTTATTTAAGAAAATGGAGCAGCCTACCTGCCGAACACTGAACGAACCTTTTGCTATAATACAAATGAAAAAAATTTTGAACAAATTTGAAGAATGAAAAATGTCATAAAGGTTTGTTCAGTGTATGTAAGGTAGGCTGCTCCATTATTTAAAACATCGAATATCATATTGATGTTTTTCGGTGGTAGAAAGGATTAACCCTTAAACTGCGCAATGCACCTGCAGGCCCTCGTCTAGTTTGCGCAACGCACCTCCGGGTATTTGTATTTTTCACGTTCCATTCAAAACTCCCACGGCTACATTGGGTTCACATCAGCTTCCTCATGGCTTTTGTAAACAGACGCCATATTTAAAAAAATCGTGGGCCACATTCCTGGGTGTGAGAGCCTCAGTACTGAGTGAGCAACCAAGGCTGGTGCACACAGCATGAGCTCACAGCACTGCTGTTCAGCTTGTGACAACAGCATCGCCTAATAACGTCAAAATATATATACTGTATAATTTGTATTATTTAGCCATGATAGTATTACAGAAGAGCCTGAGTGTGATAATGAATGTGTACAATGTTCAAATATCAGTGATTCAATGCTGTTCACGATGTTCACAGCGCTAGCCACAGAACCACAGCATTATTTCGTCCATCTAGGAATCTTCAAACGACTTCCTAGGTTCCTTTACAAAATAAACTTGCGATCAATTATTCATTTACAGGATTTAGTGACCAGTAATGTGATAACAGCAGGATTGTGGTGATAATAAGCATTGTGCATAGTATTGTGGGAGGAGGAATTGTGGTGAGGGAGCGAGGGAGAGAATCGAGGTAGCCTCACTGTGTGTGTGTGTGGCAGCCACTCTTGTTTTGCTCATCATACTAGCTTAGTGGTTTGCTATGGTGAACACATATGTACATGGGTATATACAATGTGTGTATATACCCATGTACATATGTGCATAGTATTGTGGGAGTTGGAATTGTGGTGAGGGAGGGAGGGAGAGAATTGAGGTAACCTCACTGTGTGTGTGTGTGTGTGTAATTACCTAAGTGTAATTACCTAAGTGTAGTTACAGGATGAGAGCTACGCTCGTGGTGTCCCGTCTTCCCAGCACTCTTTGTCATATAATGCTTTGAAACTACTGACGGTCTTGGCCTCCACCACCTTCTCACTTAACTTGTTCCAACCGTCTACCACTCTATTTGCGAAGGTGAATTTTCTTATATTTCTTCGGCATCTGTGTTTAGCTAGTTTAAATCTATGACCTCTTGTTCTTGAAATTCCAGGTCTCGGGAAGTCTTCCCTGTCGATTTTATCAATTCCTGTTACTATTTTGTATGTAGTGATCATATCACCTCTTTTTCTTCTGTCTTCTAGTTTTGGCATATTTAATGCTTCTAACCTCTCCTCGTAGCTCTTGCCCTTCAGTTCTGGGAGCCACTTAGTAGCATGTCTTTGCACCTTTTCCAGTTTGTTGATGTGCTTCTTAAGATATGGGCACCACACAACAGCTGCATATTCTAGCTTTGGCCTAACAAAAGTCATGAACAATTTCTTTAGTATATCGCCATCCATGTATTTAAATGCAATTCTGAAGTTAGAAAGCATAGCATAGGCTCCTTGCACAATATTCTTTATGTGGTCCTCAGGTGATAGTTTTCTATCTAGAACCACTCCTAGATCTCTTTCTTTATCAGAATTCTTTAAAGATTTCTCACATAATATATAGGTTGTGTGGGGTCTATGTTCTCCTATTCCACATTCCATAACATGACATTTATTAACATTAAATTCCATTTGCCAAGTGGTGCTCCATATACTTATTTTGTCCAGGTCTTCTTGAAGGGCATGACAGTCATCTAAATTTCTTATCCTTCCTATTATCTTAGCATCATCAGCAAACATGTTCATATAATTCTGTATACCAACTGGTAGATCATTTATGTACACAATAAACATCACTGGTGCAAGAACTGAACCCTGTGGTACTCCACTTGTGACATTTCTCCATTCCGATACATTGCCTCTGATTACTGCCCTCATTTTTCTATCAGTCAGAAAATTTTTCATCCATGATAGAAGCTTACCTGTCACCCCTCCAATATTTTCCAGTTTCCAGAACAACCTTTTATGTGGAACTCTGTCAAAAGCCTTTTTTAGGTCCAGATAGATGCAGTCAACCCAACCATCTCTTTCCTGTAATATCTCTGTGGCTCGATCATAGAAACTGAGTAAATTCGATTCACAGGATCTTCCAGATCGAAAACCATACTGTCTGTCTGATATTATATCATTTCTCTCTAGGTGTTCTACCCATTTAGTTTTGATTAGTTTTTCCAATACTTTCACTATTACACTTGTCAATGATACAGGTCTATAATTGAGGGGGTCTTCCCTGCTGCCACTTTTGTAGATTGGAACTATGTTAGCCTGTTTCCACCCGTCTGCTACGATTCCTGTACACAGGGATGCCTGAAAGATCAGGTGAAGTGGAATGCTGAGCTCAGATGCACATTCTCTCAGAACCCATGGTGAAACGCCATCTGGGCCAGCTGCTTTGTTCTTACCGAGCTCCTTGAGCATTTTTTCCACTTCGTCTCTAGACACCTCTATGTGTTCTATGTTGTTCTCTGGAATTCTTATTGTATCTGGTTCCCTAAAGATTTCATTTTGTACAAACACACTTTGGAACTTTTCTTTTAGTGTTTCACACATTTCCTTTTCATCTTCCGTGAATCTATTTCCCATTTTCAACCTCTGAATATTATCCTTTACCTGCAATTTGTTGTTTATGAATTTATAGAATAGACCTGGTTCTGTTTTACATTTGTCCGCAATCCCTTTTTCAAAATTTCTTTCTGCCTCTCTCCTCACTGCCGTGTAGTTGTTTCTCGCATCTTTGTATCGCTGGTATGTTTGGGGGTTCGGCCTCTTCCTGTATTGATTCCATTTTTGTGTCTTTCGGTCTCTAGCCCTCTCGCAATTTCTATTGAACCAATCCTGTTTCCTAGTTCTGCATCTCTGTTTTGGTATAAATTTTTTTTGTGCCTTTATCATATATTTCACAAAACTTGCCATACATCTCATTCACTTCCTTGCCTAGCATCAAGTCTGTCCAATTATACTCACTAAAAAAATTTCTAAGGTCACCATAATGTCCTCTCCTGAAGTCTGGTTTTTCAACTGCTTCAACCTCCTTATTTTCTTCCAGCTTATAATGCATTGCATACTTTATTCCCAAAAAGACATGGTCACTTTTACCCAAGGGAGGAAGGTACTGAATGTCAAATATCTCTTCCTCCTTCCTGGTAAATATCAAATCTAGCATGGAGGGAACGTCCCCTTCCCTCATCCTCGTAGCTTGTTTAACATGTTGATACAAGAATGTTTCCAGGATGAGGTCTACAAATTTACAGGTCCAAAAATCTTCTGTTTTAGCTTCATATGCTTCCCAGTCTATGGATTTCAAGTTGAAGTCACCGACTATCAACAGTCGTGATCTATCGTTATCCGCTCTCGCTATAATCTCTCTCATTATTGTTATAAGACCTTCACGTTTACTATCTAGCTCCTCCTTTGACCATGTGCTGCTTGGCGGTGGACTATATGCATTTATCATCATTAGTTTATCATCCTCATAGTGTGTGTGTGTGTGTGTGTGTGTGTGTGTACTCACCTAGTTGTACTCACCTAGTTGTGTTTGCGGGGATTGAGCTCTGGCACTTTGGTCCCGCCTCTCAACCGTCAATCAACAGGTGTACAGATTCCTGAGCCTATCGGGCTCTGTCATATCTACACTTGAAACTGTGTATGGAGTCAGCCTCCACCACATCACTTCCTAATGCATGTGTGTGTGTGTGTGTGTGTGTGTGTGTGTGTGTGTGTGTGTGTGTGTAATTACCTAAGTAATTACCTAAGTGTAGTTACAGGATGAGAGCTACGCTCGTGGTGTCCCGTCTTCCCAGCACTCTTTGTCATATAACGCTTTGAAACTACTGACGGTCTTGGCCTCCACCACCTTCTCACTTAACTTGTTCCAACCGTCTACCACTCTATTTGCGAAGGTGAATTTTCTTATATTTCTTCGGCATCTGTGTTTAGCTAGTTTAAATCTATGACCTCTTGTTCTTGAAGTGCCAGGTCTCAGGAAATCTTCCCTGTCGATTTTATCAATTCCTGTTACTATTTTGTATGTAGTGATCATATCACCTCTTTTTCTTCTGTCTTCTAGTTTTGGCATGTTTAATGCTTCCAACCTCTCCTCGTAGCTCTTGCCCTTCAGTTCTGGGAGCCACTTCGTAGCATGTCTTTGCACCTTTTCCAGTTTGTTGATGTGCTTCTTAAGATATGGGCACCACACAACAACTGCATATTCTAGCTTTGGCCTAACAAAAGTCATGAACAATTTCTTTAGTATATCGCCATCCATGTATTTAAATGCAATTCTGAAGTTAGAAAGCATCGCATAGGCTCCTTGCACAATATTTTTTATGTGGTCCTCAGGTGATAGTTTTCTATCTAGAACCACCCCTAGATCTCTCTCTTTATCAGAATTCTTTAAAGATTTCTCACATAATATATAGGTTGTATGGGGTCTATGTTCTCCTATTCCACATTCCATAACATGACATTTATTAACATTAAATTCCATTTGCCAGGTGGTGCTCCATATACTTATTTTGTCCAGGTCTTCTTGAAGGGCATGACAATCATCTAAATTTCTTATCCTTCCTATTATCTTAGCATCATCAGCAAACATGTTCATATAATTCTGTATACCAACTGGTAGATCATTTATGTACACAATAAACATCACTGGTGCAAGAACTGAACCCTGTGGTACTCCACTTGTGACATTTCTCCATTCCGATACATTGCCTCTGATTACTGCCCTCATTTTTCTATCAGTCAGAAAATTTTTCATCCATGATAGAAGCTTACCTGTCTTCCCTCCAATATTTTCCAGTTTCCAGAACAACCTCTTATGTGGAACTCTGTCGAAAGCCTTTTTTAGGTCCAGATAGATGCAGTCAACCCAACCATCTCTTTCCTGTAATATCTCTGTGGCTCGATCATAGAAACTGAGTAAATTCGATACACAGGATCTTCCAGATCGAAAACCATACTCTCTGTCTGATATTATATCATTTCTCTCCAGGTGTTCTACCCATTTAGTTTTGATTAGCTTTTCCAATACTTTCACTATTACACTTGTCAATGATACAGGTCTATAATTGAGGGGGTCTTCCCTGCTGCCACTTTTGTAGATTGGAACTATGTTAGCCTGTTTCCACACGCCTGCTACGATTCCTGTACACAGGGATGCCTGAAAGATCAGGTGAAGTGGAATGCTGAGCTCAGATGCACATTCGCTCAGAACCCATGGTGAAACGCCATCTGGGCCAGCTGCTTTGTTCTTACCGAGCTCCTTGAGCATATTTTCCACTTCATCTCTAGACACCTCTATCCGCTCTATGTTGTTCTCTGGAATTCTTATTGTGTCTGGTTCTCTGAAGATTTCATTTTGTACAAACACACTTTGGAACTTTTCATTTAATGTTTCACACATTTCCTTTTCATTTTCCATGAATCTGTTTCCCATTTTCAACCTCTGGATATTATCCTTTACCTGCAATTTGTTGTTTATGAATTTGAAGAATAGGCCCGGTTCTGTTTTACAGTTATCTGCTATCCCTTTTTCAAAATTTCTTTCTGCCTCTCTCCTTACTGCTGTATAGTTGTTTCTCGCATCTTTGTATCGCTGATATGTTTGGGGGTTTGGCCTCTTCCTATACTGATTCCATTTTTGTGTCTTTTGGTCTCTTGCCCTCTCACAATTTCTGTCGAACCAATCCTGTTTTCTGGCCCAGCATCTCTGTTTTGGTATGAATGTTTGTGTGCCTTCCTCGTATAGTTTTAAAAATTTGGCATACATTTCATTTACTTCCCTGCCTAGCAACAATTCTGTCCAATTACACTCATTAAAAAAATTTCGAAGTTCCCATAGTTGCCTCTCCTTAAATCGAGTTTATCAACTGTTTCAATGTCCCCATTTTCTTCTAGATGATATCTTAAAGCATATTTAATGCCTTACAGGACGTGATCACTCTTTCCCAAGGGAGGAAGGTACTGGATGTCAAAAATCTCTTCTTCTTTCCTGGTGAATACTAGATCCAGTACTGACGGTACATCTCCTTCCCTCATTCTTGTGGCTTGCTTTATGTGTTGATACAAGAATGTCTCCAGAATGAGGTTCACAAATCTGCATGTCCAAAAGTCCTCCGTTCTTGCTTCATAGGCCTCCCAGTCTATTGCTCTAAAGTTGAAGTCCCCCAGTATCAACAGTCGTGATTTATCTTTATCTGCTTGTACAATAATATCTCTCATGACCATTATGAGGCCCTCTCGTTTGTCATCCAGTTCTTCCTTTGTCCAAGTGTTGCTTGCTGGTGGGCTGTAGGTATTTACAATTATCAGCTTATCATCCTGATTCCAGACCTGCAATGCCATTATGTCAATATCTCGAGGGTTTTCAAATATTAACTCTTTTACCTTCAGGTGTTTTTTCCACCAGTACAGCCACTCCTCCTCCCTTCCTAGTTTTCCTGTCACGTCTCCAAACTGAGTAGCCTCTTGGGAATATGACTTCATTTATTATATTTCCTTCAAGTTTCGTCTCTGATAATGCAACAATATCTGGGACCCTAAGCTGGATTATATCTTGCAACTCCAAAGTTTTTGACCTCACTCCATCTATGTTGGTATATACAATTTTCAGGAACATGTTCCCTTTTCCTTTGCTCTTTACTCCCCCTTCCACTACTGATCTTGTTGCTTTGTTTTTATGTACCATTTCACAAGCTTTCCAGTCCCTGTCACTTTGTAAAAAAAAGAATTTCTGTCTTCTTCATTTCTATCCCCATTTAGACGTTTTGCCTCAATTAGGTTCATTTTCAGCTTTTCTCTGTCTTCCTTGGAGAGGTCTTGTCTTATTGACCAAAATTTGCCAACCTCATCACTCTGCAGTTTCCTGGCATTTCTTAGCACTTCCATCATGTTTTTCACTCCATTAAACGTCACCCTCAAGGGGCGGTTCTTTTCTTTCTCATATTTTCCTATTCTTCTAAAATCACTGACATTTTCCTTTGAGCCTTCTCCTAAACCTACTATTTTCTCTATGATTTTCATCTCTTCTGCCGCTCGGTCCACCCTAGATGAAATTTCCTTCTCTAAACATCCAAAAATGATTATGGACTTAGTTCTATCTGCAGTGTTTTGTACCAGTTTACTGTTGGTAACCAGTTCTTTCCTAATTGCTTGCCTAATTTCTGCTTCTTGTTGGTCATTTTTTTGGTGTGTGTGTGTGTGTGTGTGTGTGTGTGTGTGTGTGTGTGTGGCAGCCACTCTTGTTTTGCTCACCATACTAGCTTAATGGTTCACTATGGTGAACACATTTGTACATGGGTATATATAATGTGTGTATATAGTGCAATATCAACAACAGGAGTATGTTGGGAGGAGCTATTTTGGCGAGGGAGGTGACGTAATCGTAGCATCATCTGCTGGCTGCTGTGTGAGTTCTCATGAAGTGTATGGTGGCCACTGTAAAGTTTGGACACAATACCGGCTTACTTGCATAGTTCTGGTTAATAAAACATGTAGATAGGTATACATAACATGTGTAAATAGTGTAATAAAAACAAAAAAAAATGGAAGAGTGAGGGAGAGAGTGGATGTTGGAGGAGTGAGGGTGTGGCAGCTGATACTCGCAGAGTTCTGAGTGTGTTGATGGTGAATGTATATAGTGTGTGATAGAGTATAGTATGTAAATAGATTGTATATATATACATAAATTAGCATGATGTATGGGAAATATGTGCAACATGTGTGTTCATATGTATCATGCACGTAACATAGTGTCTTCGGACAGTACAGATGTTCTTCTGCCATAATACAGTGTACGTGTTCATTATACATAGGATTGGCACGAAAACACAAATAAAGTGTATTTGGAACTGTGCGCAAAAAATGAACAAAAATATATTCACGGCAACTCGAGCATCCTGCCTCGGGCACCCTACCGGCCCCGGGGTGTACGCCACGGGCGACCAGGGAATGATGACGTCACACGCGAACTTACGGACCCCATAGCAGCCAAAGTATATACAATTTCGACCTTCTGGTACTATACCCATACTCAGGGAAGGGTTTTTGACACTTTCAAAACAATTAGAATTTTTTTCCAGATAATTTATTTCCTGTGCACTGGAGGGGAGAGGGGGGGGGGGGGGGGCACCATATTTGGAAGCCAAGCAGTTGAGGGGTTAATTTGAGTTCCATTATTGTCAATGGGGACATTCGTTTTGTATGACGTCCATTTCACATGACGATCATGGCACCGGAACGGATTAAATTCATTATTCGAGGTTCTACTGTACTGTACTTTATCTCCATGACCATATGCTAGTCGTGGGTCTTGGTGGGTGAGTGTGCGTTACAGAGGTTATAATTTAGAATAGGTTGCTACCAAGGGGGCCTTAAGAGCAATGTTGAATACAATATATCTAAATTTACTGGTTTACCACCTCAGAATAACTTGAAGGATAAGTAATGGTCAAATTTCTTGGAAAAAATGTCTCGCAGCATTTACATGAAAATCTATGCTTGAAATGTACTGTATATTGTAATATACAAATAAATGTATTAAAAACAATTTACATACCTGTATACATATATCTAGAACAGCTCATGTCAACAGTATCAGTCAGAGGAATGCCAGTCATATCTATCAGCCAATTTCGAAAGTCACCATACAAGAAATTTTTAAGTCCTGTAATGTGTGGAGTGAGAGCTTTCTTTAAATCGCAGGTCTGTGAAAACTGTAAGAAAGAAGTGTCCATAAAAGATATATTAGATAAAAACAGCAAATAGACATTGTTCACGCTCTTAAAGTAATTTTTAACAATAAAAATATTGACATACAATATTCTTAGAAAAAAAAAATGTTGAATGTAATGAAACACTATTTTCTGGGTGAACTCCGGAGGCTCCCTGAAGCTATCGGGCTAATATGCGATACATTAGACCAGGGCATTAGTCTATGGAATTCAGCCTACCGGGAACCACAAGCCAGAACCTGGCCCACTCAGAGAGGCACAGAGAGCAATGGTCCTTTAAAACCCCCCCTGTGGTTGGGGGTTTTCCTTATTTGCCATCGACTAGGGTTAGGCACCCAGAAATGTAGGCATAACAAAACAGACCCCACATGGTAAGAAAATTGCAACCGAAAATCGAACAGAGGCAGAACTCCCTCAAATCCCAAGGAAACAAGCAAATGTCACACCTCGCCTGCAGCCCTCCCCACCCCAGGAGGGGAAGGAGGGAGCCCTGGACCCTCCACGCCAGCTAACCAGCAACTCCAGTTCGAAGACTAAGCATCAAAACAAGGCAAAAACTGCTGACCGGAGGGAGGGAGAATGCCAGGGAGCCTCCAGTGCTCACCCAGAAAATGGCATTTCATTACATTCAATGCTGGTTTTCTGTGGGGAACCCCCTCTGGCTCCCTAGAGCTACATAACCAAAGATAAGGAAAAGAAAGACTTACCTGGGAGGCGGCCACCAAATGCTCAACTCAAAGGCGAGACAACTGGCTGCAACCTGCAACCCAAAGCCACAGATCACTATGGTCACCTTGGTCGTGGTGACTCGTGATGCAGATGGGTCACCACGACTCAGGTAAGACGGTTAAATACACGAGGTACCAGATTCAAGCCAAAAGGAAGGCAACGAAAGCAGAAAGCCCGACGCCCCATCATGAAACCTAACCAGGGTCTGAACCCTGGATGAATGGGAACATGCCAATACGCATCCTTGAGGTCCAGGGACACCATCCAGGCACCCGGCCCCAACAGAAGCCGGACCTGAGACAGAGTGGTCATCCGAAAGGAGGGGCAAGGAATCCAGGGGCTCAGACGGGACAAGTGCCAAAATGAACCGCAGAGCTGCACAGTCCCATTTCAGCACTGGAAACTGGTGGGAAACCCACCTGAGGTACGGGGTTATTTCAACCACACCCAAGAGCTCCCACTCCAAGATGACCCGACAGAATGCAGGGGAAGAAGCCTGCCCCGCCATCCCAAAACCCCCCAGAGGAGGAGGAGCCGCCCAACACCCCACAGGTTTGAGGATACGACCCAAAACGCCCACGAATCGTGGGTCCAGGCGTGAACAAACAGCATGACCCCCCCCCCCATCAGCAGGGCGACCCGCGAAAGGGCAGAAGCCCCTTACGAGAAGCCGGCCGATGAGCAGAGCGAATATCGTGCCAACCATACAACGCCGACCTACAAGGACATGCTGGCTCAGAAGCTGGCACCAATGGTCCACCCCGACCTATGTAATCCCGAGCCCGAGCACGACCCTTCCGAGAAGGCCGAGAACAGCCACTCCAGAGAACCAACAAATCCGACACAGGACGACAACTAGACGAAGATGCCTGCAAATACTGCCTGTCTCCACAAACAGCAACAGACAATACGGTGATGAAAACCTAAGAGCCAGGGGCCCAAGCGGATTCCAAGGAGAGAGTGAGCACAGCCTGCCAGCATGGGAAGCGAGAACCAAAGAACAGAAACATTGCCTCCTTGAGAATCACCACAAAGAGCTTCAACAGTGTGGCCAATGCCCTAGCCGCCAAAGCCAGCACCCCAGACAAAGGCCCGGCACTCAATATCCCCACATCCTCCTCGAGCCAGTCCGAGAACCGCTCAAGAAGGGAAAAGAACTGCAAGACCAAAGTCCTCAGCCACCAAAGATGCAGAAAGGGTAGGAACCTGCACGCATTAACCACTGCACTGTGCAAAGCGCCTTTAAGCACTCTGAGAGTTGTGCTATTTTTTTTTAATTAGGCTATACAGTATTTTAATGTTTTTAATGTTTTCATTACTCTTTGTGTTTTGAAATGGAAATAGTTGAGTTTGGAAACATTTTGACAATTAACTTTACCTGAACATTTATAAAAACAAAAATATGTCCTTGACAACTGCACTAAAAAAGTTTTTGCCAAAACCAGGTGCGCAGTGCAGTGGTTAAGGTGCTCAAACTCGCCCCACAGGTAAACCTGCAGAACGGTAAACATCTCTCGCCACGCAAGCATGCAGGTCCGACAGAACCCATGCAATGCCGCCAATGAAAAGAAAGGGCAGTCTGCCATGAAGACTCCGGAACCTCGAAACACACCCAAGATGGGGAAGAAGAACAGAACTCAAATAAGGACGGATTTATCACGGAGGCAGAAAACCTCCGGAAGGACGGGGCCAAGGAACCCAAGGGAGCATGGACTCGAACCCAGGAAGGAGCCGAACTCGAATCATACTCGTACAGGGAAAGGGGGGGGGGTAAGAAAACCCCTCCCCTCTGCAACAACAGGACCCACAAAGAGGGCACCAACACCCAAGTGGGGTCAAAGGGGGGCCCAAGGCCCCAAGGTCGACTCCTCCCCAGTCCCGGGAACCCCCAATTTGGAACCCGGGGCTGAACAGTCCTCCACACCCTCTACCCCTGAAGAAAAGGCAGAGCCCAGAGGAAAGGCGGAAAAGAAGAGGGCCTGTTGGTGGGACCCAGAAGCCTCAGTAGGAGGAACCGGCTAAAATGCCTCCGTCACCAACCCGAACGGGACAGCCCCCGAAGCTGGCAGAGTCTCATTACAAACTAATCCCTGCTCCGACCCCAAAACCCTCAGACTTCTGGGAGCCAGAAGCAGAGGGAGAGGTGCAGGATGAACAACAGGGGAAGGACCAGGGAGCGCGAACTGAACCAAAGTCAAAGCGACTAACGTCCCCAGGTCTGGGTCTCTATAACCAAAGTGGGGCAGTTGCGGGGCATCCGAGTGAGAAATCAACCTAGCGCATTGCAGCACCCTAAACCTAGCTTGCAACACGGATGCTGCCTGCTGTACCCTAACAGTAATGTCATCAGAGTAGTACTGGAGAACAAGCAGAGAACACAACTCGCAAGACTCTGGGTCAAAGGTGTCATTGACTCAACTGGCAGCATGATGGAGGCAAAAGAGGCGACTGTCGCCCCGAGAAAAGGGCACACAGCAATCTTCAAACCCGCACAAGGCAGGCTGGAACTCAGAAGATGCACCCATAGGTCCACCGAGCCCCAACAGGTTTTTCCAGGGACTGTTATGGGAAGCCCAGACAAGGTATTGCTAATCGGTTAAGATCCACAGCTAACAAGGGGAAGATCAAAACACTGAAACCCCTGTGATGTGTACAATCACTGGGGCCTAGCAGAGGGCCAAAAAAAATATTATAAGTGCAACTATAGCCACACCAGGCAGATCCCCACTAAGCAAGAAAAAAAACGTAAAATCACAACGCTCCCAGAAGAAACAGGAACTGGCTGCCGCGTAGGTTGGCAGCCTGCACAACACCTTGATGCCCTAACCAGTACGATACCACTCCCTACCCAAGGCCAAACAAGGGCCACAAAACCCCAGCTGGGCCCAAGGGCAAGGTAAATGCTGATCAGCATAAACCCCTATGGAAAGGGTTTTCCCGAACACACTAGGGAAGGGAACCCTAACAGGCAAGGACAGTACTCACAGGGCACCTAGGGAAGGATGCCCCTAAGAGCATGCACTCGGCACTGATGTGGACACCTGACCACCACACACATCATCACAGCAGAGGTCGTCAAGAAGTCAAAACACCGCCTTGGAAATCAAGGCCAGACAAGACCTCCAACCCGGACCTCATTAGCGAACGACCTTGGGTGATGAGTAGCCAGTGTAGAGAAGGGGAGAGCTGCTCAAATGAGCGGCACGGCAATGGAGTGTGACGTTTGCTTGTTTGCTCATTTCCTTGGGATTGGAGAAAGTTCTTTCTCTCTTTTTGTTTTTGTGTTTGATTTTTCTTACTATGTGGGGTTTGTTTTGTTATGCCTACCATTCTGGGTGCCTAACCCCGGTCGATGGCAGATACTGTATGGAAAACCCACAACCACAGGGGGGGGGGGGGTTTCAGGGCCATTGCTCCCCTGCAACCTCTGTGAGGGGGGCCAGGTTCTGGCTTGTGGTCCCCAGTATATCAAACTCCTTAGACTAGTGCCCCGGTCTAATATATCACACAGCCCGATTGCTCCAGGGAGCCGAAGGGACTCCCCCACGGAAAATGCCTGGGTCTGAACACCGAGAGCAAGCAGCGCTTGAAAACCAAGGCAGGGCTGACCAAGGAGTCAAAACACACTTTCCCAGAAGACTCCCGCCTCACCAGCTCACCAGTAACAGCTGGACCGTGAGAAAAAGGTAGGAAACCCCCCCCCCCCTCTACCAATCCAGCCAAAGGTGACCACCATAAGGGCCACATAGTCGGGAAACAGAGAGATCTACCAATATGGAGATCGACATCAGGAGCACCAAATGCCTAGCATGGCCAGAAAAAAATGGGAACGATAGCTGTGTAAAAAAAAAAAAACAGAACAGACCATTGGCCAGGACGTTGGACACACCTTGGATAGAACCACATAGAGAAGCAAACCAAGAATTCTGCAGACGAGCTCCAGAAGCAACCAGCCCCAAAGAGACACGGACCATAGAACCCACAGTCGAAACCAAACCATGGGGGAACAGTCTGAATAGAGCCGGAGCAACAAGCCCAGAGGAAGCCAAACCCTCCGTTGCACCTGCCATATAGGCGCAACTCCCACACCAGACTGAAAATCGACAAAGCACCAACAACCACAGCCTAAAAGGGAGCTAAAGACCAAAACCCAAACTGGCAGCCAAGGCAGCTGGGAATGCTGAGAATGGAGGAAGGAACCATGGGAAATGTACCCCCGAAATGGGAAAAGAACCGTCGATGCAGCAGCCAGCAAAGAGTCACACAGAGTCCATACCCAACGAAAGCAAGAGGCAAAGACCGTCCTGAAGGAATAGAACCTCCAAAGCCAAACCCCACCCAACGGGGAACCAGAAGGGCAAAGTACAGGCTCCCAATTGACCGCTCAAGTAACCGCCAAGCCAACCCAACCCCGAAGAGAGCAGAGCCACAGCCAGGACAAGGCTGCAGGAGGCAGGGAAGCGAGGCCAACCGAGAACCCAAAAAGAGTTCCAACCAGGTCCGAACAAGGAATGGAACCCCCAAGACTTCTGCCAGAATGCCAGGAACCCAAACCCTATGAGCCAGGGAAAGACCCAGATCCCCAGCTAGCAGACAACAGACTGGACAGGGGCCCACACCAGCCAGTCATTGAGGTGGTGTGTTTTGGATGATCTGGTCTGCCTCCCTCCTAACCCCAAATGAGAGGAGAGGTGGGGCAAACTAGCAAGTGCTAGGTTCATTAAATTTTGGTGGTTTGTTTTCATTGTTCTGGAATTTTGGGGCTGCGGTCTCATTTTTAACTGTGCAGTAGTCTGTTTTGATTTGCATATCTTTCTGGGTGGATAGTGGATGGTGGACAGCCCTTGGATGGTGGCAAAGCTGATAAACTTTAAATATAAAGTGTTCATAGGCCATAACTCCCTGTGCCTCTCTGAGGGGGGGGCCAGATTCTAGCTCATGGTCCCAGGTAGGCCAACAGAACTCCATAACTGATGGCACTAAGTAGTATGCCACTTATTCAGTGTGATAGCTTCAGGGAGCCAATGGGGCTTCTACCAGAAAAAAAGAAATAGCATGAAGCAACCCTCCCATCCCACTCCAGCAGAAGGCACAAAAGACCATACAGGGAAAATGGGTGTTTATGAACCCTTCTTGAATTCCCAAGAAACTAAGACCCTGGGGTAAAGCCATGTTCTGAATCAGATGCCATAGACAGAAAATTATTTCCCCCAAGGGAAGGATCCAAGCATCAAAATATGCCCCCCCCCCAAAGAAACAGAAGGCAGTGAAAATGGGAAATATCAGCTCAACTGCCTTTGCCGCCAATGTGGAAGGTGTAACCCCCAAGAAGGCCCAGCTACACCCAAAGAAACACCAAATGGAAAAACAGGTGGAAACCACCAACCTCCCCGACTCTCAATCAAGAAAACATACAAGGGCTGACTTGGGTATGCACATTAACAGAAGCATTAACAAAAATATCCTACTACTAATACAGTGGAACCTCGAGTGACGGGCGGCTCCAGTTACGAGCATTTCGAGTAACGAGCAAGCCACTCGCAGAAAATGTCTCGAATGACGAGCTTTCCCTCAATTAACGAGCGTTCCCACTGCTTCTCGGACACCTCCGATGATAGTTTTGTTGTTGTTTCACAAGACGAGTTTTCCACTTGACGAGCTCGGTGCCGGAACGGATTAAACTCGTTAATCGAGGTGACACTGTACTAAGTTCATTTGGTCATGGTACAAACTGGTTTAGATACCAAATTATATTACTATCCAATGCACTTTATATAACTTCATGTTACTCTTTTGTTTGACACACAGTACTCTTGTTTATATCAATATTAAGAACAGTTTTCAGAAAACTCGTTTTTGACACTTCCTATAATATTTACCTTGTAAAGATCGTTGCTCTTCATTATAAACTGCATGTCCTGTAGCTCCTCTACAACCCCCTTAAGACAATCCTCATTTTTCAGGAAGTTTGGAAGATAACAGCATGTAAAAGGCTCCTTTATAACCTCCAAGCCTGTATCTAAGAGAAAATACTTGTTATCTATTAGGGTTCAAATTATAATTATAATAAACAAAATCAAATACACTGTTCAATAATTAGAAACTCTTAATAAATATTTAAATTTCTTGCCCAATACAGAAAAGCTTGCAAATAATCAACTTAGTCTTGCATAGACCCCAAACCATATAAATCTTTAAGGTAATTAGTAGATTTATATTTGCTATTTTTTAATCAGTATTGAGCAAGCCAACAACCACATAAAGCAACACCAGTACAACATTACAGTGTATTTGTAGTAATACTTTGCCTGTAAAGGCTCGCAGTCTGTCGAGTACATGATAATGACAACCTTGTGTCACATACACAATCCCGCAACAACACCTCGTTACCTTCAGGGATGCTAAAGAAAACATTAGGAGAATGCACTGAATTTGAACATTACAAGATCACTGAGCAAAATCAAGGAAAATGCAACCTTGCTACCCATCTTAATACTTCAAAATATCAATTCTAATACCTAAACCCTAACATTTGTAAGCTCACTTCACCTTTATAAGCACTAGCCTTGTGCTAGTGCTAGATGTGATGCAGCTCTTGCACACAACCTATTATCTGCTCATAAAGTCTGCTTTCATCTGGGTGTTGCTCTACATAATAAGACTGGAGTCATATTTTGGGTAAACCATGAACAAAGCAACTGTCATCATCATCAGTATTCTCACATTACCCACTGCCATAGGGTTGGCAGGAATTTCCATCAAGACTACAGAAAATAGAGGAAACATACATACATACATTATATATCCGATCGTGCTACAGTGGGGACTCTAAGCTTCTTTTTGGGGAGCATGAAATAAACTCCTGTGAAGGTGTCCAACAAGGTGACCCCTTAGCCCCCCTCCTTTTCTGCCTAGCTATCAAAGAGGTCACTGATAGTCTGACAAGCGAGCTAAACATCTGGTACCTGGATGATGGCACTCTAGCTGGAACTCCGGAAACCATTTTGGAGGATATAAGGAAAATCCAGGAGCAGGGAGCAGCCTTAGGCCTCATTCTCAATGCATCCAAATGTGAAATAATCTCCCGCAATCCAGACATCACTGGGCAAATACAAAATGTTCTTCCAGACATTCTCGTTGTCGAGCCACCGGACTGCACTCTCCTGGGTGCCCCCATTGGCCCACGAGCAATCGAGGAGGTCCTGGTTGCAAAAATCACTGACCTAAAGAGAATGCAGGACAGGATTGACAAGATTGATGCCCATGATGCTCTCTTTCTCCTTACAAGATGCCTGTCTCTCCCTAAGTTGACCTACTTTCTGAGATGTTCTCCATCCTACAGCAGCCCTAAGTTAAATGTGTATGACACCCTTCTGAGGTCCATGCTGGTGAAAGTCCTGAACCTGCCATTGGACGACTCTCAGTGGGAGCAAGCAACCCTTCCTGTAAGACTCGGCGGCCTTGGTGTCCGCACAGCCTCCCAAATTGCTCTACCAGCCTTCCTTTCCTCCTCTCATGCATCGCACGACCTCGTCAGAGATATTTTACCTGCAACCCTGAGAGATTCAGCAGGAATACACGATCCTGCGTTCACTGAATGTTCAAATCAGTGGGATGTTCTTGCAGCCCCAGCAACCATTATAGAGCCAACAAAACAACACAAACAGTCCGGCTGGGACCACCCTCTAGTGGAAAAAGTAGCTGATGCCATGCTCAGCGTCGCAACATCAGACAAGGAGAAAGCCCGCCTCAGAGCAGTGCGTGCCCCCCATGCAGGAGACTTCCTCCTGGCAGTACCCATGTCAGCAATGGGCACGCGCCTAGATCCAGAATCCCTTCGTGTAGCAGTGGCCCTCCGCCTTGGTGCCCCAATTCACACTGAATACAAGTGTATTTGCAACAGGGTGGAAGCAGACCAATACGGACTGCATGGGTTGCATTGCGGAAGCACAAAGGGCTGGCATGCAAGACACAACGAGGTCAATGACATCATCAAGAGAAGCCTCGTCTCGGCTGGGTGCCCAGCGGAGAGAGAACCTCGCATCCTAGGGGTCCAAAACCCGGATTTCCCCGCACTTCGCCCTGATGGCATCACCATATACTCATGGAAGGAGGGTAGACAGTTGGTGTGGGACTACACATGTGTATCCACCCTGGCTGACACCTATGTACACTTCGGAGCTGATCAAGCAGGTGGGGCGGCCAACCACAGGGAAACAGCAAAATCACTCAAGTACAGGCGACTGGAAGGTCAATACCTCTTTGTTCCCATAGCGTCTGAGACGCATGGCCCCTGGGGCAAGAGTGCCTTGGGATTTCTCAAGGAATTGGGTTCCAAGCTCATTGACGTCACCAGAGACCCAAGGGCTTCCAGTCTTTTATTTCAGCGTCTCAGTGTGGCGATCCAGAGGGGAAATGCTTGCTGCGTCCTCGGTTCCTGTCCAGAAGCGGAGGAGCTTCAAGAGATCCATAACCTTTACGCATTTGTCTTGTATGTTTTGTAACCTTTAAATACACAATAAAGGAAAAAAAAAAAAAAAAAAAAAAAAGGGAAGGGGGTGGTAGGAGAAAAACACACAGAAACTGTATTGGAGGGGACCTACATTCCCTCCAATGCGTTATGTGTGGTTTCCTCCGAGGCTATGGGTCCCCCTTCTTCCAGCCAGAAGTGGTACTCCCTTCCATACATTATATATATATGTATATATATATGTATATATATATATGTATATATATGTCGTACCTAGTAGCCAGAACGCACTTATCAGCCTACTATGCAAGGCCCGATTTGCCTAATAAGCCAAGTTTTCCTGAATTAATATATTTTCTCTAATTGTTTTCTTATGAAATGATAAAGCTACCCATTTCATTCTGTATGAGGTCAATTTTTATTTTTGGAGTTAAAATTAACGTAGATATATGACCGAACCTAACCAACCCTACCTAACCTAACCTAACCTATCTTTATAGGTTAGGTTAGGTTAGGTTGCCGAAAAAGTTAGGTTAGGTTAAGTTAGGTAGGTTAGGTAGTCGAAAAACAATTAATTCATGAAAACTTGGCTTATTAGGCAAATTGGGCCTTGCATAGTAGGCTGAGAAGTGCGTTCTGGCTACTAGGTACGACATACATACATACATACATATATTATATATATATATATATATATATATATATATATATATATATATATATATATGTCGTACCTAGTAGCCAGAACTCACTTTTCAGCCTACTATTCAAGGCCCGATTTGCCTAATAAGCCAAGTTTTCCTGAATTAATATATTTACTATAATTTTTTTCTTATGAAATGAAAAAGCAACCCTTTTCTCTATGTATGAGGTCAATTTTTTTTTATTGGAGTTAAAATTAACGTAGATATATGACCGAACCTAACCAACCCTACCAAACCTAACCTAACCTATATTTATAGGTAAGGTTAGGTTAGGTAGCCAAAAAAAGCTAGGTTAGGTTAGGTTAGGTAGGTTAGGTAGACGAAAAAACATTAATTCATGAAAACTTGGCTTATTAGGCAAATCGGGCCTTGAATAGTAGGCAGAGAAGTGCGTTCTGGCTATTAGGTACGACATATATATATATATATATATATATATCGTACCTAATAGCCAGAACGCACTTCTATGCCTACTATGCAAGGCCCGATTTGCCTAATAAGCCAAGTTTTCATGAATTAATTGTTTTTCGACTACCTAACCGAACCTAACCTAACGTTTTCGGCTACCTAACCTAACCTAACCTATAAAGATAGGTTAGGTTAGGTTAGGTAGGGTTGGTTAGGTTCGGTCATATATCTTCGTTAATTTTAACTCCAATAAAAAAATATTGACCTCATACATAATGAAATGGGTAGCTTTATCATTTCATAAGAAAAAAATTAGAGAAAATATATTAATTCAGGAAAACTTGGCTTATTAGGCAAATCGGGCCTTGCATAGTAGGCTGAGAAGTGCGTTCTGGCTATTAGGTACGACATATATATATATATATATACACATACATACATACATACATACATACATACATACATACATACACACACACACACACACACACACACACACACACACCAACAGTAAACTGGTACAAAACACTGCAGATAGAACTAAGTCCATAATCATTTTTGGATGTTTAGAAAAGGAAATTTCATCTAGGGTGGACCGAGCAGCAGAAGAGATGAAAATCATAGAGAAAATAGTAGGTTTAGGAGAAGGCTCAAAAGAAAATGTCAGTGATTTTAGAAGAATAGGAAAATATGAGAAAGAAAAGAACCGTCCCTTAAGGGTGACGTTTAATGGAGTGAAAAACATGATGGAAGTGCTAAGAAATGCCAGGAAACTGCAGAGTGATGAGGTTGGCAAATTTTGGTCAATAAGACAAGACCTCTCCAAGGAAGACAGAGAAAAGCTGAAAATGAACCTAATTGAGGCAAAACGTCTAAATGGGGATAGAAATGAAGAAGACAGAAATTCTTTTTTTTACAAAGTGACAGGGACTGGAAAGCTTGTGAAATGGTACATAAAAACAAAGCAACAAGATCAGTAGTGGAAGGGGGAGTAAAGAGCAAAGGAAAAGGGAACATGTTCATGAAAATTGTATATACCAACATAGATGGAGTGAGGTCAAAAACTTTGGAGTTGCAAGATATAATCCAGCTTAGGGTCCCAGATATTGTTGCATTATCAGAGACGAAACTTGAAGGAAATATAATAAATGAAGTCATATTCCCAAGAGGCTATTCAGTTTGGAGACGTGACAGGAAAACTAGGAAGGGAGGAGGAGTGGCTGTACTGGTGAAAAAACACCTGAAGGTAAAAGAGTTAATATTTGAAAACCCTCGAGATATTGACATAATGGCATTGCAGGTCTGGAATCAGGAAGATAAGCTGATAATAGTAAATACCTACAGCCCACCAGCAAGCAACACGTGGACAAAGGAAGAACTGGATGACAAACGAGAGGGCCTCATAATGGTCATGAGAGATATTATTGTACAAGCAGATAAAGATAAATCACGACTGTTGATACTGAGGGACTTCAACTTTAGAGCAATAGACTGGGAGGCCTATGAAGCAAGAACGGAGGACTTTTGGACATGCAGATTTGTGAACCTCATTCTGGAGACATTCTTGTATCAACACATAAAGCAAGCCACAAGAATGAGGGAAGGAGATGTACCGTCAGTACTGGATCTAGTATTCACCAGGAAAGAAGAAGAGATTTTTGACATCCAGTACCTTCCTCCCTTGGGAAAGAGTGATCACGTCCTGTTAGACATTAAATATGCTTTAAGATATCATCTAGAAGAAAATGGGGACATTGAAACAGTTGATAAACTCGATTTAAAGAGAGGCAACTATGGGGAACTTCGAAATTTTTTTAATGAGTGTAATTGGACAGAATTGTTGCTAGGCAGGGAAGTAAATGAAATGTATGCCAAATTTTTAAAACTATACGAGGAAGGCACACAAACATTCATACCAAAACAGAGATGCAGGACCAGAAAACAGGATTGGTTCGACAGAAATTGTGAGAGGGCAAGAGACCAAAAGACACAAAAATGGAATCAGTATAGGAAGAGGCCAAACCCCCAAACATACCAGCGATACAAAGATGCGAGAAACAATTATACAGCAGTAAGGAGAGAGGCAGAAAGAAATTTTGAAAAAGGGATAGCAGATAAATGTAAAACAGAACCGGGCCTATTCTACAAATTCATAAACAACAAATTGCAGGTAAAGGATAATATCCAGAGGGAAATGGGAAACAGATTCACGGAAAATGAAAAGGAAATGTGTGAAACATTAAATGAAAAGTTCCAAAGTGTGTTTGTACAAAATGAAATCTTCAGAGAACCAGACGCAATAAGAATTCCAGAGAACAACATAGAGCGGATAGAGGTGTCTAGAGATGAAGTGGAAAATATGCTAAAGGAGCTCGGGAGGAACAAAGCAGCTGGCCCAGATGGCGTTTCACCATGGGTTCTGAGAGAATGTGCATCTGAGCTCAGCATTCCACTTCACCTGATCTTTCAGGCATCCCTGTGTACAGGAATCGTAGCAGACGTGTGGAAACAGGCTAACATAGTTCCAATCTACAAAAGTGGCAGCAGGGAAGACCCCCTCAATTATAGACCTGTATCATTGACAAGTGTAATAGTGAAAGTATTGGAAAAGCTAATCAAAACTAAATGGGTAGAACACCTGGAGAGAAATGATATAATATCAGACAGACAGTATGGTTTTCGATCAGGAAGATCCTGTGTATCGAATTTACTCAGTTTCTATGATCGGGCCACAGAGATATTACAGGAAAGAGATGGCTGGGTTGACTGCATCTATCTGGACCTAAAAAAGGCTTTCGACAGAGTTCCACATAAGAGGTTGTTCTGGAAACTGGAAAATATTGGAGGGGTGACAGGTAAGCTTCTATCATGGATGAAAAATTTTCTGACTGATAGAAAAATGAGGGCAGTAATCAGAGGCAATGTATCGGAATGGAGAAATGTCACAAGTGGAGTACCACAGGGATCAGTTCTTGCACCAGTGATGTTTATTGTGTACATAAATGATCTACCAGTTGGTATACAGAATTATATGAACATGTTTGCTGATGATGCTAAGATAATAGGAAGGATAAGAAATTTAGATGATTGTCATGCCCTTCAAGAAGACCTGGACAAAATAAGTATATGGAGCACCACTTGGCAAATGGAATTTAATGTTAATAAATGTCATGTTATGGAATGTGGAATAGGAGAACATAGACCCCACACAACCTATATATTATGTGAGAAATCTTTAAAGAATTCTGATAAAGAAAGAGATCTAGGAGTGGTTCTAGATAGAAAACTATCACCTGAGGACCACATTAAGAATATTGTGCAAGGAGCCTATGCAATGCTTTCTAACTTCAGAATTGCATTTAAATACATGGATGGCGATATACTAAAGAAATTGTTCATGACTTTTGTTAGGCCAAAGCTAGAATATGCAGCTGTTGTGTGGTGCCCATATCTTAAGAAGCACATCAACAAACTGGAAAAGGTGCAAAGACATGCTACTAAGTGGCTCCCAGAACTGAAGGGCAAGAGCTACGAGGAGAGGTTAGAAGCATTAAATATGCCAAAACTAGAAGACAGAAGAAAAAGAGGTGATATGATCACTACGTACAAAATAGTAACAGGAATTGATAAAATCGACAGGGAAGACTTCCTGAGACCTGGAACTTCAAGAACAAGAGGCCATAGATTTAAACTAGCTAAACACAGATGCCGAAGAAATATAAGAAAATTCACCTTCGCAAATAGAGTGGTAGACGGTTGGAACAAGTTAAGTGAGAAGGTGGTGGAGGCCAAGACCGTCAGTAGTTTCAAAGCGTTATATGACAAAGAGTGCTGGGAAGACGGGACACCACGAGCGTAGCTCTCATCCTGTAACTACACTTAGGTAATTACACTTAGGTAATTACACACACAAAGGGTATTAAAAACAACTACTTTCCATGCACATTCATCATTAAACAGCATCATGAGGAACTAGCATCACCACAATGTGCATGCTCAATTTTCTCTTCTTCCCAACATTTTTTCAAGTGTTAAAACCTAGAGAAAAACAAGTGTCTTTAGACAGATTCTTAGTAAGACAAGCAGGCAGTGAGCCACAACCAGGTCCTAGTGGTATGCCTGCAAAACGTAGGAGAGAGCACCTCAGAGACGTCATCACTGCCTCATGTTATAATGAAAGGGGACTCCCCTTCCAAACACTAACACCTCTCCTTGCCCCCCCCCCCCTCCCTGTTCCTCACCATCTTCCATATGCCAACAAGTCATCAATAAAGGTAAGCTATAACTTGTACATACTATAGTACAAAATATTTGTGTGTATTATGTATGAAATGTATTTTGAAGTTAATATCTTTGGGAGTGTGAAATAGATTACAGTAATTCAATTTACATTTTTTATGGGAAAATTTGTTTTGGGTTACAAATTTTTTGCTTACGACCAGTCTCTGAGAACGGATTAAATTTGAAACCTAAGGTATCTTTGTACTTGTGCTCGGTCTCGACTTCACTATTAATATAACGATGTGCATTGAATTTTGTAACTAGCTCATCAAGACTGTAACTTACTTAGCTAAATGAATTGTGGGGTTCAGTCCCTGAGCCCATTATGTGCCTCTGTAACCCTTCCCACTACCACCCACAGCATGGGTATGGGGTGCATAATAAATGAACTAAACTAAAACTAGTAGAGAAAAGGTACAAAAGGTATAGAGGGAAAATACATAACTGTTTACAAATAAATAATAAATTTTATAATAAATACTATACTAGTATTTACCTTCACAAAACTGTCCTTTGCCTTCACTCCAATGTTTCTTTATTTTATTTTTATATTCTTCATCGGCATACACTGCTGCAAGTTCCACAGTAGCAGGGGCCGCACTTCCATTTATAATGCTTGTGCTTATCTGGTCATCTTTCCTCATTTTCTTAACAGCTGGACTATCAAACTCTTCATCAAATACTCGGGAAATACCCTCCTCCGAGAGGTGAGCCGACTCTGTACCATTGTGTGGAGTCTCGCCCGTGTGTGTTACACCTGGTGTCTGTGCATCACTCTCACTCTCCACCACACTCTGCTTCCCCTTTCTCCTTCTGTTTCTTTTTCTCTTCCTTTTATTTGTCTGGTTATTATTAGCCTGCTGCAAAGGTTGAGTGGTACAACATTCATCTTTAGTATCATCCATATCCCCCTCAGTATTAAACTTACCACTAGTTTCTTCTCCATCTTTTAGATCACTGTCAGCAGCCTTAAGAATTCCATCTCCATTTTCCTGTGAGTCAATAATCGACTCTGCATTATTATCTTGTTTATCTTTAAAATCCTTTTTGGCTCTTCTCCTTCTATTCCTATTTCTTTTGTTTTTCTTTTGCTGACTTGAAACAGATCCTCCAATATTTTCCTCAGTGGGTAATACATCATCATTTGGAGATAGTTTTATTTTCTTCATATTACCATCACTAATTTCTGCATTTTCTTCGTTTGTGACATTTGCGGCTTCTGCCATATCCACAGGCACTGAATTATTTCTCTTTCTCTTTCTTCTCCTTTTTTTTGCAGGTTGATCACTGACAATAGTAGGCTCAATACTGGTTACCGTCTCTGACATCTGAGCAACATCATCACCTTCAGTAGTGGATGCTCTTTTTTTATTGCGCTTTCTGTTCCTCCTCTTGGCCCGTCTCCTCTCCTGCACTTCCATACCATCCGCAGTGCTCACATTTAAGTTACATTCACTATTAATTGCACCTACATTCTGCATACCATCCATATTAATCATTGTGGAATTTACGACATTTATCGACTGTATACCATCAAAATTATTGATATTCAAACTGGTATCATGTGTAGCATTCACACCATCCAAATTAGTCATATTTGAATTAACATCATTTGTAGATTGTGTTTCAACTTCTCCATTGCCCTGGGAAGCTGAAGCCCTTCTTCTTTTATTCCTCCTCCTCCTTTTTTTCCTTTCTGTGCTACTAGACATAACTAAACTTTGTTCTCCTGCATCAGTAGCTACTGAAGCACAGCCTGCTCCACTATTTCCATCTATGTCATCAAAATCTTTTACCTCAATTTTACCATTGCCAATACCTTCAACATTTAAGTTGCCTTCATTAACCAATTGTGAACTTCCTACATTCTCAAGTGCCAACTCATTATCTCCTCCGCCCTGAGAGCTCATAGGTCTTTTCCTTCTATTCCTTCTTCTCTTTTTCTTTTCGGTGTTACTAGACTTCACTATACTGTTTTCATCATTAGTATTTATTGCAGAACTCACTGCACTAATGCCATCAGTGTTACTTGACGCAGATATCTCAGTCAAGCAACCATCTTTATTTCCCTCAACGCTAATGATACTTTGATCTTGAGCGGGTCCTGGTGTTGTAGAATCCTCTGTCGGGTACTTTCCTCTTCTCCTCCTCCTCGATCTTTTCTTTTTAACATGTCCTTCTAATTTGTTTTCTTCTTCATTTTGTAAGGGTAATTCACTCTTCACATCTGTAGCAGTGGGCTGAAGAGTGCTGGGTCCAGATGTAGAATCTTCTGCCGGGTTCCTTCCTCGTCTCCTCCGCCTTGATCTTTTCTTTTTAACGTTTTCCTCAAATTTGTTTTCATCTTGAATGGTTTCTGCTTCCAGCATTATTTCTGCAAAATAAATTTAGAATTATTCCCTATACATACGTTAGATCACATTTTCCTGGAACTTTGAATAGTAATAAAGGAAAAAAAAAAGCGTCGAATGTAAGGAAACGCCATTTTCTACGCGAGACCAAGAGGCTCCCCGGAGCTTATCCAGGCTGATATGGATATACAGTATTAGACTTTGGCATCAGTGAATGGATTGTGAATAGAGTTCCTCCTCCTGATCTTAGGAGTTCTTAGGCCTACCGGGGACCACGAGCCAGAACCTGGACCCCCTTAGAGAGGCACGAGGAGAAATGGCCTAGAAAATGCATATGAGCATTTGGAGATATGTGATTCTATGTCTGCCATTGACCGAGTCAG
Source organism: Procambarus clarkii (assembly GCF_040958095.1). Classification (NCBI taxonomy): domain Eukaryota; kingdom Metazoa; phylum Arthropoda; class Malacostraca; order Decapoda; family Cambaridae; genus Procambarus; species Procambarus clarkii. The sequence continues at coordinate 33,178,743 of NC_091197.1, forward strand.
GCACCCAGAATGGTACGGATCCCAAAACAAACCCTTATTCTGGTTGAAACTACTACTGAAAGTCAAAAGTGGACAGAACTTCCCAAAGAAAAACAAGCAAATGAATGGACAGAACTTCCCAAAGAAAAACAAGCAAATGAATGGACAGAACTTCCCAAAGAAAAACAAGCAAACGAGCATGACGTCACCACTTGCTGTGCTACCGTCTGCGCAGCTCCCCCCTCCCCAGGTGGGGAAAGAGGGAGCCCCAGACCCCTTGTGCTGGGAACCCACACCTTGGAGCCAAGGTGTGGGTTCCTTGGAGCCTTGGAGAGAGAATCCTGAACCGAAGCGTCACAACAAATTGAGGGGAAGAGAGATAAGAGAGCACTCTGTCCAACAACCAGGACAGCTCAGGCAGCGCGTGAGTAGGCCGGAGGTGAAACAATGCCCGAGACAGCTTGAGACACGGCACAAAGGTAACATCGATGCCGAAAGCAAGCTGTAGCGGCTCCACCAGCGCCGCACAAAACGAGGCAACAGTATTCAGCATAAGATGACGGTCCTGAAGCAGCCACGAGAGAAAGGACAAGACCACCTTAACAGAAAGGGAAGTATACCTACAAAGAGAAAAAAAAAATGGAAGGACTGCCAGGAAACTTCATACTGCCGCCGAGACTTTATACTGCTGCCGAGTCTCCAAGCGAGCTAGGACCTGGAGTAACAGCGGAACCAGGGGGGGGGGAAGAGGTACAGGTAACCCCACCTCAACCAGTCCTGCTGCAAAACATTCAACCTCGACAACCTCGCAGTGGGTACCATATATACCAGGAGACGACTTGACCACACCGATGCGAAGAGGTCCACCTCCGTGAGCCCGTACGTCCAGCAGAGCCAACTGAATGAGTCGGTGTCGACCATCCATTCCAAGGACAGGGAAATGAATCGACACAGGCCAGAATGTTGGACACCCCCGGAATGTGAATGGCCAGGAGAGCCAAGCCCCGAGAACTCAGCAGATGAGTCACCCGAAGCGACCAGCCCCAAAGAGCCAAGGACTGCATCGAACCCTCTCGGTTCAGGCAACGAACCACCGGGGGTAGCAGTCCATATGGAGCCTGATCGTCGATCCACGAGGGACCCGAACCTTTTGAAGTGACATCCATACTGCTGTGAACTCCCGCACCCTGCTGTGGGCCCAACAGAAGGATGGACCCCACCACGGGGGTCCTGGCCGGCCTGGTGAGCACTGGTCACAAAGCCCCAGCCAAGAGACGACACGTCCGTGAAAACATCGAGCGAAGGCTCGGGTAGGCACCAAGGCACTGAACCCTGAAAAACCCGAAGAAGAAGCCGGCAACACAGCAGCCAATGCAAAGTCCCCGGAGCCCAAACCCAGCGTACAGTACGTGAGAGAGGCGGAAGGGACGACTCCGAAGGAACCAGAACAGCCGATGAAACCAAACCCGACCCGGCAGGTAGACTACCACGACAAAGTTCAGGCTCCTGCACAAACCCTCGAGCAACCGTCGAGTGACCCGGGAGCCCTCCCAGAAACAAGCAAAGGCAGGAGCGCAGCAGAAACAGAGACTCCGGAGGGAGAGACTAACAAGCGGTTCGAGAGTCCCACACAAGACCCAGCGCCAAGTCCAAACCTGAGAGGGAACCAGATGGGACTTCTGCCAGTTCACCAGGAACCCGAACCCGGCGAGCTGGGAACCAGATCCCTGGTGAGCAGACACGCGGACTGGCTGTGAGCCCAGACCAGCAAGTCGTCGAGATAGGCCAGCATCTGAAGACCTAGGAGATGCAGACGAGCCACCACGACCCGGGTAAGGAGTGTGAACACGCGAGGTGCCAGGTTCAACCCGAACGGGAGACAACAAAAACAGTAACCAAGACACCCAACAACAAAACTGGATGATTCAACCCCCAGATGAATTGGGATGTGCCAATACGCATCCTGGAGGTCCAGAGATACCATCCAAGTGCCCAGCTCCAACAGAAGCTGGACCTGGGACAGAGTAGTCATCCGGAAAAAAGGGGGCAAAAGACCCAGGGGTTTAGATGGGCCAAGTCCAGAATGAACCTCAGGTTCACACAGTCCTGTTTCGGGACTGTGCGAACCTGAGGAACCTGAAGAAAATTTATTTATTTGCACAAGCATGCAATCAAGCACCCAAATGACATCTAGATCAGAAAGAGCCACAGAAAAGGAGTAGCCATTGATCAAACTATTAGGTTAGTGTACGGACTTTACAACCAACGATTGTCTTTGATTACAGAAGAACTGACAGGTATGAAAAAGGAAAAGACTGACCATTAGGATTACCCTAAATGGAGCTAAACAGAAGTACTCAGGAATGTTAGGGAATTGCAAAGTGATGAGGATGGGAAACTGGTCATGAGGACAAGATCTTTCAAAGGAAGGCAGAGAGAAGCTCAAATTGAACCTCGTCAAAGAAAAAAGTTTAAGTGAGGGTAGGAATGAGGAAGGAATCAACTTTTTGGTCTACAAGGTGATAGGAGTTGGGAAGCTTGTGAAATGATACATAAAAAAAAACAGCATTGAATGCAATGAAATTTGCCACTTTCTGGGAGTTGGCGCCGGAGCCGGATGTGATGGTGATGCCAGAGCCGGATGCGATGTTGGCGCCAGAGCTGAATGCAATGTTGGCGCCAGACGCGATGTTGGGATTGAACGAGGTGTCGGTGCCTGAACCGGGCGCAATAGTAGTGCCATGGTTTTTAAAACAAACAAAACAAGGACCCAAAACCTGTCGATATAATAAATAGGGAATCCGTAAATATGGGATATCGGGGAGAACAAATGGAATATGTAAATATGATCATTCTAGAAAGTGCAGAAACCTTCTTAGTACTGGTAAATGTACCAAAAGCTGTGATTTCTTTCACCCAGAACTGTGCAAGAACTCATTAAATACGAATGTCCAGCTTTTCATATAAAAGGTACCAGGTGAATAAGATCGACAAACCGCCTCGATGAAATCAGCTACAACACTAATTACCAGAATGTTTTTTATAGAAAGAGGAGGAGGAGAAGAATAGCTAAAAAATGTTCAGACTCTACCATTAACTTGGTCAAATGCTAAAGAGGACGCAAACACAGTGGCCTTCCTACCAGAGCCTCAGATATTAACACTAAGTAAAGCATCCAGCACTTCCACAAACATGACCTCATTTTTATTTGCCAACATTCAGGGTAAAAAAACACGCAAATCTAACAAAGTGCACTTCATAGATGGCCTTCTACAAGAGACAAATGCAGTGTTTACAGTCCTAACAGAAACCCATACCAAGGACTACCATGATGGTGAAATATGGATTTCGGAGTACAATCTTTTCAGATGTGACAGGAAACACAGGCTACAGGGTCAGCCTGTACATCAAAGACACACTCATATGTACTGAGCTCCTAAACACCACAAACAATATGGTGGAAGTATTGATAATCAAAATAGAAATCTTAAATGTAGCTATTGTCCTTGTATATAAGTCACCAGAGGCAAATCCTCAGCAATTTAAAGATCAACTAATGAAAATAGAACACTGCTTAGAAAGCCTCACAAATCCAGCCCCAAACATCATCCTGCTAGGGGACTTCAACCTATGGCACCTGAAATGGAAGACCATAGCTAATACAGTTATATCAGAGAGAATTCCGGGAAGTAGCCTAAATGAAGTCACATGCAAATGACCTGCTACGGATGTGCTACAGGTTTGCCTTAAACAAGCAAATAGTAGAACCAACTCGAAAGGAGAACACGCCGGACCTCATTTTCACTAATAATGAGGAATTGATCAGGAATGTAATGATTACAAATACCTGTTACTCAGATCACAACTTAATTGAGACTTTACAGTCTCCGTGGTGTAGTGATAAGACACTCGCCTGGCGTTGCGCGAGCGCTATGTCATGGGTTCGTATCCTGGCCGGGGAGGATTTACTGGGCGCAATTCCTTAACTGTAGCCTCTGTTTAACGCAACAGTAAAATGTGTACTTGGATGAAAAAACGATTCTTCGCAGCAAGGGATCGTATTCCAGGGACCGTAGGATTAAGGACTTGCCCGAAACGCTACGCGTTCTAGTGGCTGTACAAGAATGTAACAACTCTTGTATATATCTAAAAAAAAAAAAAAAAAAAAAAAAAAAAAATTGAAGTTCTGACAAGCATGGGGAATAGACCTTCAAAACCAGTCCTGATTCCCAGTACAGGAGATTTCAGCAAATTCAATTTCAATAATAAACAGATAAACTGAGAGCAAATAAACCAAGACCTCACAAAAATACACTGGAAAGAACAGCTAGAAAATGCAAACTTGAACCAGGTCCTGAAAAAATAAGCTCAGTAGCACTAGAAATATGTTTAAACTGCATACCCCTAAGAAAAAAAGGAAGAGATGCAAATTGGAATGGGAACGTCGTTCCTTCTATAAACAAAGAAAACGAATCACGGAGCAGCTTGAGAGTCACACCCTATCTCAAGCGAAGAAGGTTAGATAGAGAAATAGAAACAATTGAACTAAAGCTACAAGAATCATACAAAACCCAGGAGAGGCAAAAAGGGCAAAAGGACATCAGGGAAATAAGAGAGAAATCCAAAATATTTTTTCTCCTATGCAAAATCAAGATCAAACTACATCTAGTATTGGGCCCCTGCGAAAGGGAGATGGAACATTCAATGATGACAACAAAGAAATGAGCGAAATACTGAGGAATTAGTACGAGTGTTTTCAGCGAGCCACTAAGCACACTGAAGACTGATAATCCAAATGAATTTTTCATGGATATGACACCAACATCAAATCATATATCAGCTGTCACCCTATCCCCACTGGATTTTAAGCAACCATAGACAATATGCCTATGCACTCTGCACCAGGCCCTGATTCCTGGAACTCTATATTCATCAAGAACTGTAAAAAAACATAATCGCATGCCCTTCATATTCTTTGGAGACAAAGCTTAGATACTGGCGTTATCCCTGACATACTGAAAACAGCAGAGATAGCACCACTCCATAAAGGAGGAAATAAGGCAGAGGCAAAAAATTACAGACTGATAGCATTAACATCACACATCATAAAAAGCTTTGAGAGAATGTTAAGAAATAATATCACAAAACACATGGAAACACAGCATCTCCATAACCCTGGACAACATGGGGTCAGAACAGGGTGCTCTTGCCTATCACAGTTGCTGGACCACTATGACATGGCATTAGATGCCATGGAAGACACGCTGAAACAAAGCACTGATGTAATTTACACAGATCTCACAAAAGCCTTTGACAAATGTGACCATGGTGTTATTGCACACAAAATGCGTTCAAAAGTAATTACAGTACCGGAAAAATAGGCAGATGGATCTACAATTTCCTGACTAATAGAACCCAATGTGTAATAGTCAACAAAATAAAAATCCGGACCATCAACCGGGAAGAGCTCAGTACCCCAGGGTACTGTGCTTGCTCCAGTACTTTTCCTCATCCTCATATCGGACATAGACAAGGACACAATCTATAGCACTGTATCATCCTTTGCAGATGACACTAGGATTTTTATGATAGTAGACAAAATAGAGAGCACAGTAAACCTCCAATCAGATGTAAACCAGGTCTTTTAATGGACTATAGAAAATAACATAGTACAGTATTTAATGAATATTAGTTCCAGCTCTTGCACTGTGGAAAAAATGAAAGTATAAAAGCAGAAACCACGTACAAAACGCAGTTAAATCATAACATAGAACGAAAAAGCAATGAAAAGGATTTGGATGTACTCATGTCGGAAGACCTTACTTTTAAAGAACACAATAAAGTAGTGGTCACAACTGCAAGAATAATGACAGATTGGATAACAAGAACTTTTCACACTAGAGATGCTATACCGATGATGATACTTTTCAAAACGCTTGTGCTCTCTAGAGTGGAGTACTGCTGCACAATGACAGCCCCTTTCAAAGCTGGAGAAATTGCTGATCTGGAGAGCGTGCAGAGATCCTTTACTGCTAGAATCCACTCAGTAATACATCTAAAATACTGGGACCGACTAAAGAGCCTAAATCTGTATTCTCTTGAGCACAGGCAGGAGAGATACATAATAATTTACACATGGAAAACAGTAGAGGGGCTGGTCACTAACCTGCACACAGAAATAAAATCACATGAGACCAGGAGGCATGGCAGGATGTGCAGAATAACCCGTTGAAAAGCAGAGGTGCAACAGGTACTCTGAGAAAGAACCCTACAATATCAACATCAGAGGCCCGAGACTGTTCAACACGCTTCCACTACACGTAAGTGGCATAACTGGCCGACCCTTCACAGTGTTCAAGAGAGAACTTGACAAGCACCTCCAAAGGATGACAAGCAACCCAAAAGATGACATGTACCTCCAAAGCATACCTGATCAACCAGGCTGTGACTCATACATCAGGCTGCAAGCAGCTGTGTCCAACAGGCTGGTCAACTAGTCCAGCAACCAGGAGGCCTGGTTGACGATCGGGCCGCAGGCAGGGACGCTAAGCCCTGAAAATACCTCAAGGTAACCTCACGGTAAGGTAAGCTATAACTTGTACATACTGTAGTACAAAATATTTGTAATATTATGTGAAATGTATTTTGAAGTTAATATTTTTGGGAGTGTGGAACGGATTAATTGAATTTACATTATTTCTTATGGGAAAATTCATTTTAGTTTGCAAATTTTCAGTTTACGAGCCATCTCTGGTATCGGATTCAATTTGCAAACCAAGGTACCACTGTATATATATATACATATATATGTTCACAATATCTATTACAGTTTAGTTTTAAATATAAATAGCACGAGGTATGTAATATTTTCTTATCAAGTATATCAAGTAAGCCACAATGTAGAACTGAGAACAGATGTGTTTTCACCCACAGGGTTTAAACCCATGGAACCGCCTACCCGCCCAAGTCGTAAATGCCAAAACTCTGTTAACCTTTAAACTACAGCCAGCGTGCTGTCCTCGTTGAGGCCCCTAGGGTTAGTGGCCCCCAGATGAATTAGGTAAATAGTATGTAACAATGTTCCGAACCATAATAAAATCGGTCCCAAGTAGCAATTGGGTCAACCCATGTGTTGCATTTTCACAAAGGTCGCCCAAGTTAAAATCGGCGAATGCTGATTTTAACATTCATAATTTCCCCACAGATATGAAGTTCCCATGGCGCAGTGGTAAAACACTGACCTAACCTAACATTAAAAATTTTTGGATTTTTGGTTTAATAGGTTATCAAGATGTATTCAACAATATTCTTGGGGCATTCATTTTTAACTTGGGCGACCATTGTGGAAACGCAACATATGGCTTAACCCAATCGATAATCTGGTTTGATTCTAACAAGGGTTCGACCAACAAATATAACACCCTTATATAACAAATATGGGATAAGTAAGGTTAGTATTGCCAGAAACGCAGCATGTACTAGTGGTTTAGGTATTGTATGTACTTGATCTATCTATAAATCCTACATTATGTTTGTAACTCATCTTCTATGTATGTACTTTGACACGAATAAACATTTTGATTTTGATTTGAGTGTGTAAGAGAGCTTATGGCAGTATATGGTGGCATAGTGGCCAGGCACAGTGGGGCCACAAGTGCAGTGGCCCCACTGTGCCTGGCCAATGCCTGGCCACTGTGGCTGGCCACTATGCCACCATGTACCACCACAAGCTGTCCTACACACACATATTAACCTCACTCGTCCCCATAGTGTTATATAAGAGGCTGTTATTATATTGTCATATACTAATTTACCCAATTCACCTGGGGGCCACTAACTCTAGGGAGCCATCGACGAGGACCTTGGACAAGCCGGCGGCTTGTCCAAGCTCCCCACCATTGGTCCCGATGACCTTGATCTTGTAGTTTAAAAGGTTACGATAGTTTGGGGGCCATTTATAGGATGTTTGTGAGGGAAGGTGTTGGTGAAAGAGCAGCAGCCATTGTTGGTAGCCAGGAGTGGCGGCCACGGCTCTGGTGGCCACCAGCGGTCTCCCCGGCCACACACCTGGCTCTCCTCGCCTCCATATGTGCGGCGACACACCTGTGCCACACACCTGCTACACATCAGGGGTCAGGAGTCAAGAGAGGAAGAGTTACCGGGAGTGTTGTCTTGTGTCCACATGGTCCAGGGAGCTGCTTGTGTTTACATCCCCTCCATCCCTAGGGTGGCCTCCCTCCCTCCCTCAAGACCTGGGGGGCCCTCCACGCCGGCCCCTCTCCCCCTCCAGCCCCGGGGTGGCCACCCCTCCCTCCCTCTTGCCCATGAGGGGGGGGGGCCACCACGCCGGCCCCTCCCTCCCACTTGCCTAGGGAGCCCTCCAAGCCTGGGGTGGCCTCCCTCTCTCCAGCCTCGGGGAGCCCTCCACGCCGCCCCCTCCCTCCATCCAGCCCCGGGGGGCCCTCCACGCCGGCCCCTCCCTCCATCCAGCCCCGGGGGGCCCTCCACGCCGGCCCCTCCCTCCAGCCCCGGGGGGGGGGGGCCTCCACGCCGGCCCCTCCCTCCAGCACCGGGGGGGGCCCTCCACGCCGGCTCCTCCCTCCAGCCCCGGGGGGGGGGGCCCTCCACGCCGGCCCCTCCCTCCAGCACCGGGGGGGCCCTCCACGCCGGCTCCTCCCTCCAGCCCCAGGGGGGTGGCCTCAACGCCAGCCTCTCCCTCCCTCCAGTCCCGGGGGGGCCCCTCCACGCCAGCCCCGGGGGGGCCCCTCCACGCCAGCCCCGGGGGCCCCTCCACGCCAGCCCCGGGGGGCCCCTCCACGCCAGCACCGGGGGGCCCCTCCGCGCCAGCCCCGGGGGGCCCCTCCACGCCAGCCCCGGGGGACCCTCCACGCCAGCCCCAGGGGGCCCCTCCACGCCAGCCCCGGGGGGCCCCTCCACGCCAGCCCCGGGGGACCCTCCACGCCAGCCCCGGGGGCCCTCCACGCCGGCTCCTCTCTCCCTACAGCCCCGGGGGCCCTCCAAGCCTGGGGTTGCCTCCCTCCAGCCCCTTTTTTTTGGGGGGGGGGGGGAGTAAAGAGGAAGGAGAGGCATAGGTGAAGGGAAGTATAGAAGTGGGAAATACAGTGAGAGGTATGAAAGCAGGCGGGCTGTCCGCCTTGCTGACACGATGTGTGGGTGTTGGCAGCTAAGCTAAGCTGGCTCCCTCTTGTCAGGGAGCTGTGAGTGTGTGAGAGGTTCTTCACATGTGTTTCACCATATATGGATGTCCATAGATGAATACTGTGTAGCATTCATATATACACACTCCGATGCTTCCACACATGTTGTTCTGTTATAATAATAATTAAATAAAGAGCCTTAAACAGAACAACATGTGTGGAAGCATCGGAGTGTGTATATATGAATGCTATACAGTATTCATCTATGGACATCCATATATGGTGAAACACATGTGAAGAACCTCACACACACTCACAGCTCCCTGCCAAAAGGGGGAGCCAGCTTAGCTTAGCTGCCAACACCCACACATGGTGTCAGCAAGGCGGACAGCCCGCCTGCTTTCATACCTCTCACTGTATTTCCCACTTCTATACTTCCCTTCACCTATGCCTCTCCTTCCTCTTTACTCCCCCCCCCAAAAAAAAAGAGCCCCTCCCTCCCTCCAGCCCCGGGGAGCCCTCCACGCCGGCCGCTCCCTCCCTCCCGCCCCGGGGGCCCTCCATTCCGACCCCTCCCTCCCTCACTCCAGTCCCTGGGGGGGGCCTCCACGCCGGCCCCTCCGTCCTTCCAGCCCTTTTTTTAGGGGGGGGGGGAAGTAAAGAGGAAGGAGAGGCATAGTGAAGGGAAGTATAGAAGTGGGAAATACAGTGAGAGGTATGAAAGCAGGCGGGCTGTCCGCCTTGCTGACACGATGTGTGGGTCTTGGCAGCTAAGCTAAGCTTGCTCCCTCTTCAAGTTCAAGTATGTTTATTGAGATAAGCAATAAATACATCTCAAAGGGATAGAGTAGCTTAGGCTATTTCTACCCCCCTCTACTTCAAGTCCCTCAAGGGGCGCACAAATGCAGTGAGTACAAATAGACAAATAACATTACAAGAATCCCATTTAACATTGCAGGTTAATATAGTAAGTACAGCATATAATTGTTACACTCTTGGGGCAAAATTCTTGTAGCTCCTAAGTATACTGTCTATCATACCATTATCACACATCCAAACAATTTGATGTGGTACACTATTTATTTCCTTATTTCTATAGTTATCAATAAGTTGACACTCTAATACATAATGTTCTAAGGTGTGGGCGTGCGGCAAACTACATAATTTACACTCCTTATCTTTTTCACTGACATCAACACCGTATTGCCAGATATATTTGTATCCTAATCTTAATCTCATGTAAATTGAATCCTTCCAAGTAGACTTTCCTTTACTATAAGTGAAGGACGAATTTGTATTTATTATTGAATAATTCTTAAGTGTGTCAATACTGACCACCATTGCCATTCTCTTTATCATTTCTTCACCCTCTTGGATCATCTTGATTCTTGTTTTTATTTGTTTCAAGGTTAACTGACATGCTCCCTCTTGTCAGGAAGCTGTGAGTGTGTGAGAGGAGAGAGGACACTCCGATGCTTCCACACATGTTGTTCTGTTTAAGGCTCTATTTTATTATTTATTGAGTTATTTATACATACACATACTTATATATATCTATATAAATAAAAATGGAAATGTTCGTTTGTTCAAAATCGCAAATCTCCGAAAGTTCTTCACCGATTGCTTTGAAATTTTCACACAATGTTCCATTTGCACCCAAGCGAGGTTTTATATACATACTATATTGATGTCACGTCTGTGATAGAAAAAACATGTTTTTTTTTTTTTTTTAAACTGTGTTTTTCATGTGAGAGAAATCTTCGAAACCCCTTTACCGATTGCTTTGAGATTTTGACACGGCGTTGCATTCAAATAGGCGCGTGCTTTTATATACCTACTATATAAATGCCTTACCTGTGACGGGAAAACAAGATTTTTTTGAAAAAACAGTGCCATCTGTTGGTCGTAGGAGTAACACATGCTGTAATCTCCCAAAGTTCTTCACCGATTGCTTTGAAATTCTGACACAACGTTCCATTCGAATCTGCGCGTGTTTTTATATACCTACTATATAAATGCCACACCTGTGACAGGTAAAAACATTTTTTTTTCAAAAACAGCGCCATCTGTTGCACGTAATAGTAACACACACACGCTTTACTAAATGTGTAACGAATTCCATTTCAATGTTTCCGATTGCATTGATAAATTTAGTTTTCATAGATTTTGATTTATTTTCATTTTGATTTAAATATTTTGTGAGACATTACATTGGAATTGAGCTGTGTTGTTTACCAAGCCATTCATTTTGTAAGTATTATTATAGATGCCACACCTGTGACAGGTAAAAGCAGTCTGTTTTAAAGAAACAGCGTCATCTGTTGCACGTAAGAGCAACACACGCTATCTATGTAAATATGTAAAAATGGAAAGGTTAGTTTGTTCAAAATCGCTAATCTCCGAAAGTTCTTCACCGATTACTTTGAAATTTTGACATAACGTCCCATTCGTATCCGAGCAGGCTTTTATATACATACAATATAGATGTCACATCTGTGACGGTAGAAAAACATGTTTTTTTTTTAACTGTGTTTTTCATGTGAGGGAAATCTTTGAAACCACTTTACCGATTGCTTTGAAATTTTCACACAATTAACGTTGCATTTGAATAGGCCCATATTTTGATATACCTACTATATATATATGCCTCACCTGTGACAGGAAAAAAGCATGTTTAAAAAAAAAAAACAGCACCATCTGTTGGATATAAGAGCAACACACGCTGTAATCTCCGAAAGTTCTTCACCGATTGCTTTGAAATGTTGAGACAACGTTCTATTCGAATACATGCATGTTTTTATATACGCACTATATAGCTGCAACACCTATGATAGGTAAAAAAATAATTAAAAATAGCGCCATCTGTAGGATGTAAAACCACTCGCTATTCTATATATGTTACAATTCCAGTTCTGTTTCCAATTGCATTGTTAAGTTGAATTTTCATAGATTTTGATTGATTTTCGTTTTGATTTAATAATTTGCGTGACATTACGTTGAAATTGAGCTGTGTGTTCTTTACAATACCGTTCATTTCATGTATATATTTTATTTTTTATTTTTTCATTTTTTTCATTTCGTTTTTTTAATTGTTCTATTTTTCAATGCAATTGGCAGTGGAATTGAGCTGTGTTGATTGATCTGCATTTGAATTGAAATATTTTGTTAGTATTTTTTGTTTTGAAAATAAGAAAATGGACAACGCATTTATTTCATAGCTGCATATGTGCCACAAATAGCCATGAATCCACTGGCTACAACGTTAACTGCGTTCTTCACGTTATGTCAAAATGACGCGTTTGCGAAAACACTGCTGTATTCGGAAGTGCCTGCGTATTACACATAGAATGCCAGTAGAAAATAATTTGAACGATGCAAACGAGGAGAGCGAGTCGACGGACAACCTGGCATATTCAAACAAACTACGATAGGCAGACTGTACACCGTGCATCCTAATCAAGATGAATGATTCTTTCTTCACATGCTGTTGGCAAATGTTCCCGGTCCAACGACTTTCCAGCAATTGAGATTTGTCAGCGGCGTACCACATGCCACTTTCCGTAGTGCTTGTCATGCTCTGAATTTATTGGAGAACGACCGACACTGGGATGTGTGCATTATTGACGTGTCCAACACGTCACATCCAAATCAAATTCGTGCATTGTATGCAATCATATTGACCGCCTGCTCTCCTTGATCTCCAACAGAGTTATGGGAGAAATATTAATAGCACATGGCTGAAGATATTGTCCGTCGAATACGCAAGGAAAATTCAAATATGAACATGGATTTCACAGCAGAAATCTACAACGAAGCGTTGATAATGATTGAAGATTTGTGGTTAGAAATCGCAAACAAAGTTCTCAATTGGGAATGTCATCATCGAATCGATCTGCTACTGCTTAGTTCGGATGTAGAATTGCGTCGTGGACAAATTTATAACACAGGTGCTCTGTTGTCGTATGTGCAATCAAATATTCCTAAGCTAAAGCATGAGCAAAACGGCATTTACGATCAAATAATTAAAACTGTCAACAACGGGCTTGGAGAAATCTTCTTAGAAGCGCCAGGAAGAACTGGTGAAACAACCCTAATTAGATTGATTCCGACAGCAATTCGATCCCAAAATGGCATAGTCTAGCTCTTGTGTTTTCCGGAATAGCTGCAACATTGCTACCAGGTGGAAGAACTGCTCATTCGGCTTTGAAATTACCATTGAACATGCAATTCATTGAAACTCCCATGTGCAACATTTCCTAAGCTTCCGGCATGGGAAAAGTATTTCAGAAATACAAACTTATTGTTTGGGATGAATGCACAATAGCCCACAAAAAATCGCTCGAGGCTCTTGATCGAGCATTGCAAAATTTGCGTGGGAACATCAGACCATTTGGCACGCATTAATATTGCTTTCAGGAGATTTCATGTAAACATTACCTGTAATTCCTCGATCGACACCAGAGGACGAAATAAATGCTTTCCTGACATACTGTACTCTGTGGCTCCACGTAAAGACGTCAAACTTAACTACAAATGTGCGTGTCCAGCTGCAAAACGATCCATCAGCTGAGATATTCTCACATCAGTTGTTGGAAATTAGGAACGGAAGCGTGCCGATTGATCTGACCTCAGGACGAATTTAATTGACTCATAACTTCTGCAATTTAGTGATGTCAAAAGAAGAATGGGTTGAAAGAGTATTTCCCAATATTCAAACCAATTATAAGAATCACGATTGGCTGAGTGAACGAGCTATTCTTGCGGCCAAGAACAAAGATGTCTACGAACTTGACAATATTATTCAGTCTAACATCCAAAGCGAGGCAGTTACATACAAGTCCGTCGACACTGTTGTGGAAGCAGATGAAGAGGTTAATTATCCAACATAATTTTTTAATTCACTCGATCTGCCAGGGATACAACCGGACGTACTGCAATTGAGAAGTGGTGTGCCAATTAAGAACACTGCTTTTCCCAAAAAAGTGGTGGGTTTTCTGAGGAAAAGAAAACGTATCTTAGGACATCTTAGGACCTCTTCTATTTCTTATATATATAAACGATCTGCCTAATGTCTCTAATATTCTCAAACCTATATTGTTTGCTGACGATACTACCCTTATCTACTCAAACCTCAACCCACATACACTAAATAATGTTGTGAATAATGAATTAAAAAAAGTCCACTTATGGATGTCAACGAACAAACTAACATTAAACATCGAAAAGACTTACTACATCTTATTTGGAAGCAAATCATCAAATGCAATTCAGCTACAGATAGACAACATTAACATCAGTAATAAAAATGATGGCAAGTTTCTTGGCCTATTCCTAGACAAGAGACTCAACTTCAGCACCCACATTCAACACATAACTAAGAAAGTCTCTAAGACAGTTGGTATACTCTCCAAAATCAGATATTATGTTCCTAACTCTGCTCTCCTCTCACTATATTATGCACTAATCTACCCCTATCTTAATTATGGTATCTGTGCATGGGGGTCTACCACTGCAAACCACCTTAAGCCCATCATCACACAGCAAAAATCTGCTATCAGAATAATAACTAACTCTGCTTTCAGACAACACTCAGCTCCCTTGTTTAAATCCCTAAACTTGCTAAATATTAACTCCCTCCACACATTCTCTTGTGTCAACTACATTTACAAAACCCTGTTCTTAAATGCAAACCATGCTCTGAAACTCTCCCTGGACAGATGTAATAGGACCCATTATCACCACACCAGAAATAAATATCTCTTTGATATCCCCAGGGTCAAACTTAATCTGTGTAAACACTCTATGCAAATTAAGGGACCTAGTCTATGGAACTCACTCCCTAGTGAATTGAAAAACTGTAAAACTTTTGCCTTATTTAAAAGCAAAACCAAAAAGTACCTAACTTCATCTATTTAGTTTCCTACACTGAGCTTTAAATTTGCTCTGTACCTAGTGTTACCCAATCTCCTAATTTTTATGTAATATCAAACAACCTTATCATTGTGTTCATTGCTGTCTTCTTTTATGTGCTAGCCATATGCTGTATTGTGACTACCAATTTTTGTCAACTACCATTCAAGCTGTCATTGCAATCAATCATATATTGTTTCTGCTGTATTGTGCCTACCAATTTGTTGTCAACTACCATTTTAAGCTGTCATTGCAATCAATCATAGCTACCTATGTGCTTTAATATACTGTACCTATAATTTTCTCTCATCTTCTTTTTTTTTCATTCCATGTAATCTGTTTTCATTTTTTTGTCTATAAACTTTGCAAGTATTTACCTCCTTAAAATTTTCTTAGATTAAGGACCTGCCCGAAACGCTGCGCGTGCTAGTGGCTTTACAAGACTGTAATTACCATATTTGTATCCTTACATTCCTTATGTACATTCTTGTATATGCATAAATAAATAAATAAATAAATAAATAGTATGTCTGAAAGCTGAGTCTAACTGCCCAAGCTGCGTGCGCAATGAGCCAAGGTTATATAAGCTCTGCCTGCAGACTGGGTGGCACCTGTTCTCGATAAGCAAGCAGCTGCTCACTTACAAAACGGCGGCTTCCCACTTCCCATACTTTGACCATTTGTTCACCACTTGGTCCGGGAGACATATCCCGTCACGCAGGGTGCAGTTGCGCCTCCACAGATCTCCAGTATCATCTTTTGATACTGGTAATGGCTCGAAAGGGCCACCACTTACGGGCTATTCATGCCCGTGCCACCTCTTGGGTGGCTTAATCTTCATCAATCAATCTTCCCACACCCGCCCTGGGGTCAGCCTTACGGGATTGGTCCCTGTGAGGGCGGGCTCCAGCGATGACCAGTCTTACGACATCGTGCACAGCGCCCCTACTTGAGTGTATAATCCCTGCTGTACGATCACCTCACAAGGACATTGTATGGCGGGGTACACCTTGCCCTCTACGCTCTGGATCGTCGCGATGATGCTCCGTTGGCTTCACCAAGGACGCTGTTTAACTTGCAGCATGTTAACTGCCTAGTAGAACGGCTAGTTTAACTTTAATTGTAAACAGTTAGGTTAACTGTTTAACTGCCTAGTAGAACGGGTTTAATTGGTACCTTTGTCAGTCAGGAGGAATCCAGCTGTTTTTAATGCCCTCTCCTGGGATGCGGGCACGGTTGCTGTCACAGAAACGAGTGGCCATATTCCTAGTTAAAGGTTGGCGAGGAACACTGGCCTCGCAAGGTCTAGTTGGTGGGCTCTTGCCTCTCTATGCTCATGGCACGTTGCGATGTCACTTCGTTGGCCTCGGCAAGGGAGCCGTTTCACTTGTAGCATCTGTCTAGTAGACCCGGTTTGGTAACTTTTTCAGTCAGGGGAAACCTGTCAGAGGCACGGTTACAGCCACAGTGCGAGTAGTCACATTCCTAGTTGCAGTTTAGTTTAGTTCATTTATTATGCACCCCATACCCATCCCGTGGGCGGTAGTGGAAAGGGTTACAGAGGCACATAATGGGCTCAGGGACTGAACCCCACAATTCATTTAGCTAAGCAAGTTACAATCTTGATGAGCTAGTTACAAAATTCAATATAAGTCGTCACATCAACAATGGGTTCGAGATCGACCTCAAGTGCAGGTTCTAAGTTAAGCAACTGACATATGTGGAGAGCTAGTGTCACAATTTATATGTTTGTCCTGCACACCGCCCCCCATCCAGTGGGCAGCGGTGGATAGGTTACAATCACTTAGTTACTACCTACAGTTAGCAAACTGGGGATATTTGGCTAAAATTTCTGGTAGCAGATCATTTTGAATGAAATATTTACACATCGCTGGAACATTGGTTATAGAATTGTCTCTAAATTCACGTATCTTTTCGCACTCCATCACATAGTGACGGAGGGTGTACGAATAATTTTGTTGACACAGTTTACATTTGGTCAGGTCTACATCGGCAGATAATGAGAATTCCCAGAGATACTTGTAACCGAGTCTAAGCCGAGCAGTAGTAACATCTAGAAGTCTGCTGATTTTATTGGATGATCCATAGATGTGTGGCTCCTCTTGCATGATAGTATGATGATAGATGGAATTACTGGTGTCAATTTCACTTTGCCTCAGATCTACAAGATCTTGTTGAAGTTCTCGGTGTACTGCTGCTCTCAGATTGCTCATTGACAATCCAAGGTTACACTCAACGGCTCCTTTAAAGGCAGATTCTTTGGCTAACTTATCAGCTCTATCATGCATTCGGAGGCCAACATGAGATGGAGACCACATGAAATGGACTCTGTTACCATCCTTAATAATTTTGTTGTATTTGTGTCTAGCTTCGGCCACGAGCATGTTACAGTTATGTCTTAAAGAGTTGAGAGCATTTAAGGATGATAAGGAGTCACTTACAATTAATGTATCAAGTTTTGAGACTTGTACACATTTCAGTGCAAGGATCAAGGCAAATAGTTCAGTCTGAAGGGTAGAGGCCCAGTTGTTTATACGGACTCCCCACTCAAAGTATAGGCCATCGCCCATTGTCAGGACAACTGCACTTCCAGCTGCACCCGTGGGGCGGTGTAGGGAACCATCAGTGTATATAATTTGAGAGAGAGAATGCTCTGTGGACAGAGCATCAATATGGCTTAAGGCGTTGAGCTTTGCCTCAAGACGAAGCTTGGGCTGATCTCTAATTTGCTTCTTGGGTGGAAAGGGAGGGATTAAAACTGGAAAGGGTGTAACCTCCCACGGTGCAGGAAAGTGCCGTTGTTGTTTCTCTTGGTACAAATCATGAACCCCATACATTCTGAGTTGAGTTCCAGTTTTTGTTATCCATTTGGAACAATGCTGATCTTCAATAAAGAAATTCTGGAGGGCTTCTGTGCAAGGATTAGGATGAGTTAGCCTAAGCATTTTTATACCAATTTGACAGTTAATTTCAGTAACACGATCAACAACGCTCAGAATATTAAGTTCCTTTCTCATATTAAGTATCTTTGTGGTACGAGGGCACCCAAGGATTATCCTCAAGGCTTCGTTCTGCAATTTTTCAAGCCCTCCAAGCTTTCTTTCAGGCATCAAAACAAGCAGAGGTGCAGCATAATCCACTAAAGATCTGATGTATGCAAAGTACATCATTTTGACAATTCTGACATTGGCACCATAGCCTGAGTGATAACCTGCAACAGCCTTGAGAGCTCGGAGCCTCTCTTTAAACTGACGACAGAGTCTGAATACAACAAGACCATACAGTGGCACCTCAGGGCCAAGGTATTTGAATCTGTTTACATAGTCAAGCTGGGAGCCATCAGACAGTTGCATCTTGCGAACAGCTCCTCCCTGCCTGGGTGGGCGCCGATTTAGTATCTTTGTTTTCTCTGCTGAGATGACTAAACCTAGGTCTTGACATGAGTCTAATACAGAGTTAAGAGTGTTCTGCGTGTTAGCATACCCAGCGGTGTGTATCATTATATCATCAGCATACCCAGTGGTGTGTATCATTATATCATCAGCATAGCTAATGATGTGGACGTTGGGTTTGCTCGGTATAGAGTTTAACAGCGTGTTTATTAAGATATTAAATAAGGTAGGACTGAGGACACCACCCTGCGGGGTGCCTAGTTCAAAGTCTCTTGTTACACTCCTATGCCCCTGGAAAAATACAGATGACTTCCTGTTGGATAAGTAACCCCTGATCCAACAAAGAAGCCGACCACCAATATTCATTCTTGCAAGCTCACTCAAGATAACATGTCTATTTGCAATATCAAAGGCAGACTTAAGATATAGGAAGGTGGTATATGACTAGTTGCAGCGGCCAGCCGCTGCTCGCCCTTCGGGGTTGGGGGTTCCGCGCCGCTGGCCCTCACGGGATGGGGGGTGCTCCGCCGGAACCCCCAAAGTGCTAAGCCTGCAGATAGCTAAGAAATATTACCATGAATTGTAATTAGTGTAAATTCAAATAATGCAACTTTCAATTACTAACTATAGATGCAACTATTAATTGTAATTGATTTAATATTTTATCATTATAATGATTATTCATTATAATGATTATTCATTATAATGATTATTCATTATAATTATTTTTTAATACTTTATTGTTATGCATTAGTCACTAATTATTTATCATTCACCCTAATTAGCTATTTGATTCATTAAAAATAATTGCTTATCATTATACTATGTGTTATTATTATTATATTTATTATATAATAATAATAATAATTTATTATTTATTATTAATTTATTATATATTATTAATTTATTATATATTATTAATTTATTATTAATTTATTATGTTATTAATTTATTATTAATTTATTATATATTATTAATTTATTATTAATTTATTATATATTATTAATTTATTATTAATTTATTATTTACTATTATAAAATAAACAAGTCCCAGAAACAAGTCTTACGAACTTGACAATATTATTCAGTCTAACATCTAAAGCGAGACAGTTACATACAAGTCCGTCGACACTGTTGTGGAAGCAGATGAAGCGGTTAATTATCCAACAGAATATTTTAATTCACTCAATCTGCCAGGGATACCACCGCACGTACTGCAATTGAGAAGCGGTGTGCCAATTATCATGTTACGAAATATCAACCAGCCAAAGCTTTGCAACGGCACGCGGATTGGAGTAAAAAAAAATCATCAGCAACGTCATAGAAGCAACAATTTTGACAGGACCTTTCAAAGGTGAAGATGTCCTCATTCCTCGCATTCCCATGATTCCAACGAATATGCCATTTTAATTTAAGAGATTGTAATTTCCAAATTCGATTGGCGTTTGCAATCATCATCAACAAAGCTCAGGGCCAATCTTCAGAATTGTGCAGTTTATATCTAGACACGGATTGCTCCTCACGAGGACAATGATATGTTGTGTGTTCTAGAGTCAGCGAACCAGACAATCTTTATATCTCTACAGACAATGGAACAACAAAAAATATGGTATACCCACAAGCATTGTGAAATTAAACATATTAGAAACGTGCACTTTTTTTCTTTTCTTTCTTTTCCATTTAACCAGACTAAGCCACAGCACGCGTGGCGGGTACAGCTAGTACCTATATATATATGCATATGCACAACTATACACATATACACATACATACTCAATTTTTTCAATTATTGGAGGGAAGGAATTCTGGTCAGTATTTCATCTGGGAATTATGTACTGTGGGGCTGGGTTTTCATCTAGTAAATCGAGGCTCTTGGACCACCAGCTGTGGGAGCGGGGCGTCTCATCTTGGGCCCCCAGCTGTGGGAGTGGGGCATCTCATCTTGGGCCCCCAGCTGTGGGAGTGGGGCATCTCATCTTGGGCTCCCAGCTGTGGGAGCGGGGCATCTCATCTTGGGCCACCAGCTGTGGGAGTGGGGCGTCTCATCTTGGGTCACCAGCTGTGGGAGTGGGGCGTCTCATCTTGGACCACCAGCTGTGGGAGTGGGCGTGTCATCTTGGGCCACCAGCTGTGGGAGTGGGGCATCTCATCTTGGACCACCAGCTGTGGGAGTGGGGCGTCTCATCTTGGGCCACCAGCTGTGGGAGTGGGCGTATCATCTTGGGCCACCAGCTGTGGGAGTGGGGGCGTCTCATCTTGAGCCACCAACTGTGAGAGTGGGGCGTCTCATCTTGGACCACCAGCTGTGGGAGCTGAGCGTCTCATCTTGGGCCACTGGCTGTGGGAGCGGGGCGTCTCATCTTGGGCCACCAGCTGTGGGAGTGGGGCGTCTCATCTTGGACCACCAGCTGTGGGAGCGGGGCGTCTCATCTTGGGCCACCAGCTGTGGGAGTGGGGCGTCTCATCTTGGGCCACCAGCTGTGGGAGCGGGGCGTCTCATCTTGGGCCACCAGCTGTGGGAGTGGGGCGTCTCATCTTGGACCACCAGCTGTGGGAGCGGGGCGTCTCATCTTGGGCCACCAGCTGTGGGAGCGGGGCGTCTCATCTTGGGCCACCAGCTGTGGGAGCGGGGCGTCTCATCTTGGGCCACCAGCTGTGGGAGTGAGGCGTCTCATCTTGGACCACCAGCTGTGGGAGCGGGGCGTCTCATCTTGGGCCACCAGCTGTGGGAGCGGGGCGTCTCATCTTGGGCCACCAGCTGTGGGAGCGGGGCGTTTCATCTTGGAGTAATCTTTCTAACATTGGGTCCTAATAACATTTCGATGGTGTTCCACACCCTGATGACTTGGTGTTGTAGTCTGATGTTTAGTGGCTGTGTGTTCAGGAGCTCATGGAGCTCCTGGATTGTCTCATCATATGGTGGACGGTGTTTTGCTGCTCTCCTTAGCGCCTTATTTTGCACTGCTTGCAGTTTCTGCATGTTAGTTTTCGTTATGGTGTGTAGTGGTACTGGGGGATATTCTAGATCTGGTCGAACTAGAGCTTTATATAGGTGGATCTGAATGTGTGTACTGAGGCTTCGGAATCTCCTCAGTTTTCCTAAGGCTGCTTTGCTTTGGCTTTCTCATCTACATTAATGACCTTCCAAATGCCTCCCAACACCTCAAACCAATTCTATTTGCTGACGACACAACCTTCATTTACTCCAGTCCTGATCCCCTTGCTCTAAATGCCACAGTAAATACTGAGCTAAATAAAGTCCATCTGTGGCTAACTGCCAACAAACTCACCCTTAACATTGACAAAACCTTCTATATTCTGTTTGGCAATAAATCCTCTAATCAAATAAATCTCAAAATAAACAATACCCAAATTTGTAACAAATTAGATGGCAAATTCCTTGGCATTCTCATTGACCACAAGCTTAATTTCCAGGGACACATTCTAAACATATCAAAAAAAGTTTCAAAAACTGTGGGCATTCTTTCTAAGATCAGATATTATGTACCACGCCCTGCCCTGGTGACTCTCTATTACTCCCTTATCTATCCATATCTCAACTATGATATTTGTGCTTGGGGCTCTACTACCCAAAATCACTTACGTCCTCTAATTACTCAACACAAAGCTGCTATTAGGACAATATCCAATTCTGGCCCCAGACATCACTCGGTACCCCTACTTAAATCTCTGAATATGTTAGACATTAAGTCACTGCACATTCTCTCATGTGTATTATACATATATAAAACGCTAAACTATAATGCCAATCCTGATCTCAAAAGCTTCATAGAAGGTTGTATCAGAACCCATGAGCATCACACCAGAAATAAATACAGTTTTGATATTCCTAGAGTACGACTTAATCAAACTAGAAATGCTCTACAAATCAAGGGGCCCAGAATGTGGAATGACCTTCCCAACCATGTTAAAGACTGTACCTCTCTCAACCAGTTTAAGTTAAAAGCGAAGCTATACCTAATAAATTCCCTGTAACCTACCTTACCCTTCTATTGTCAACCAATGTCTGTTTTTTTCTTTAAAGAGCGCTGTTTGTCGACATAATTGTATTTGTGCTGCTTTTTCATCTATGTTTTCATTTCTTGTTTTCATTCTACTCATTATGCTCAATTAGTATTAAGCTTGTCATTTAAGTTTATCATGCCCGAAACGCTTTGCGTAATAGTAGCTTTAGGCATTGTATGTACTAGCTCTACCTATAAGTCAAACAATCCTTGTAAATATTTATTGTATGTATGTACCTTACCTAAATAAATTGTATTGTATTGTATTGTTTAGTCGGTCCTTTACATGAATTTGTATCCCTGTTCTATTTATCATGAGTCCAAGTATTCTGCCTACCTTCGCATATTGGATCGGATGGTTGTCAAGGGTAATGGGTCCGGGTTTCTTTTCGCAATGTGTATTATCTGAAACTTTTGTTTGTTGGTGCTAATTTTCCATTGCTTCTCAAAGTTGTTTATGAGTTCAATTGCTGTCTTGGTCTTGTAGGCTAGCAGCGGCTTTGATGGTCCCAGTTGGCATATTATTTGGGTAACTTCGTCAGCGTATGTGATGTATTCTCCATGTTGGGGTTGGGGTAGGCCAGCTGTATATATGTTGAACAGAGTGGGGGAGAGGCAGCTTCCTTGTGGTACTCCACTTTTCAGTTCTATTACGTCACCCAAGTAGCTGCCGATATTAAGCCTAGCAGTTCTGTTGTCTATAAAGCTGTGGGCCCCTCTGCGGTTTCTAAACCCATGCTGCCTGGTGTTATACTTCCCTTCCTCTTCCATGTACTTCACAAGTCTCTGATTGATAATTTTTTCGAATATTTAACCTGGTATTTCGAAGAGGAACATTGGCCTGTAGTTTTCAGTTTGGGTTGGGGGTTTACCTGGCTTGGGGAGTAATCTTATTGTGGCATTCTTGAAGTATGTGGGGAATAGTCCAGATGCAAGAGCTGCATTTATTATACATGTGTATTGATGGAGTGCAATCACTGGTAGGTTGGATAATACCATCTTATTTATCTTGCTGTTGCCCGGCGCCTTGTTCTTGAAACCCATAATTGTTTTATGGACCTCTGCAATGGTTATGTGTTTCATAAGGTGGCAGTCATCGCGTATGTTGTTAAGGTCTATTGTTTGCGTCGGAAGTAGTGCTTCAGCTCTGTTATCGACTTGAGTTGTAATTTCCCTTTCATTAATGGGGCAGAAGTTTAAATTTTCTTTCGGGTTTATCCTGAATATTTTTTCACAGAACTTCCTGAATTCTTGTTCTTGTTCTCTCTCCTCATAGAGTTTATTTCCTGAGGCGTCTATGATGTAGGGTGTTTCCTCAGAAGAGCTTCCCATCAGGGTCTTTACTTTTTTTTCCAGAACTTTCCTGGGTTTCTGTAGTCGACTTGGATATTGCTTATTAGGTCATCACATTTTTTGGTGTACTCTGTTTTGCATAGATCTTGCAGCTCATCTTGTAGTTCCCTTTGTAGTCTTTTGCGCTCATCCGTCCACCCGTGTTGTGTTATGAGTTGTAGAAGGTTGTTATATCTGGTTTGCAGTGTCCTGAGCGCCTCCGTGGCTGGGATTGATTGATGAAGATTAAGCCACCCAAAAGGTGGCACGGGCATGAATAGCCCGTAAGTGGAGGCCCTTTTGAGCCATTACCAGTATTAATAGATGATACTGAAGATCTGTGGAGGTGCGACTGCACCCTGCGTGACAGGAGATGTCTCCCGGACCAAATGGTGACCAAATGGAGTCATGCCGTGGCTGGGGGGTGTGGGAGCGTTATATAGTGAGCTACGGGGATATGATCATTCATGCATTTTTCTATGGTGTTAATCCGTGTATTTAACTCAGCGTTTATGCATGATGTTTCTTTTCCATTAAAATTTGTGACATTGATTTCCTGTGCACTGCTTTTGAACGCTTCCCAGTCAGTTTTAGTGTATTGAAGTCTTGGTGGTGAGGGTTTCTGAATAGGGTTAGTTTATAGCGTCATTATTATTGGTAGGTGGTCGCTTGTGCTCACAGGGCCCCTTTCTATGTGGGTGTTTAGGAAGTGGTGGTTGTTTGACAGTATTATGTCTGGTTTACCACTGTGGCCTTGTCTGACGTAAGTTGGGAAGTCTGGGCCCAGGTGGGTTAGATTTCCGTACCTTATCATATTGTGGATGGCTTCTCCTGCTTGGTTGTTCCTTCCGTGTCCCAGTGTTCTGTGCTTGGCGTTCAGATCTCCCAGGAAGTAGGCAGGTCTGTTCCTTCTGGTAAGTTTCATGATGTCGGCCAGGGAAAGGTAAGGACGTCTTGGTGGTTGTTAACATGTTCCTATGAAGATTATACCTTTCGTAATTTGGAGTTCAATTGCCAGGAAGTTTTCTTGAAAGTTATCTAGAATTTTGTGTGGAATATATCTTTTTACAGCAATTGCTGCTCCATTATTGGCCTGGTAAATTTTGTAATTAAAGATCTTTATCTTCTCACTGTCCTTTTTTCCATGACTGTTAATGAGTATTATATCAGGGTCTATTTCTCTGTACAGGTTGCTGAGTTCCAATGCTCTGTGCGGAGTGCAGCATAGAACATTGTGTTGAATTATTTTTAATGACTGGATGGCTATGTTGAAACTGATGAGTCTCTTCCACCTAGTGGATTATTTGGGATCGATGCATATCCGTTGCGCATTGCGGAAAACCTATCGACACTTAACTGTTGAATGGTTTTGGTTGAAAGTATGCGACATTATCCAGCTGTACACGTCATTCGTATCGACACCGTCAATGTTGTGTTGGAACTTTGTACTGAGTTTTTACATGTTCTCGGAGGGTCGTGAGGTTGACCATGTGAGTTGTTTCTCTTGAGAAGAACTCGATTTTATTGGAGGTATTTTCTGAGTCCCGGGTGTCTGTGTCTGAGTGTGCAACATTGTCTGTGGGTGTGCGGTGAGCAGTGATGCCCCCAGCGTGTCCCTGATCCTGTGTATCCAATGGAACTTGTATGTTTGATTGTTTGTATGCGGGCACTCTTCGGAGGTCATTAGTGGTTGCTGTTGTTGTTTCGTCTTCCTTTGGCTCGTTGATGGTTGCTGGAGTCGTGGGTGCTGGCACTTATTGGGAGTTAGTCACAGTTGGGGTAGTGCTGACTACGTTGCTGTCCACCAGGGCTTTTGTGATGTTAGTGAAGGAGGGAGTGTCTGGGAATTCCATTTCTGGGAGACCATTCCTCTTGTAAGTTTCTTTAATTACGGATCCAAATGACCCTGGACTTGCTAGGTTTTCTAAGTGAGCAAAGATCATACTGCCCAGGATCTTTGTGGGTAGGTCACAAATTACCTGTGAGGTCGTGTTTGCTGGATTGTGTGGGGTAGTGTTAGCAGGATTATTTAAGTGATACCTTATTTGACCAAGCATTGATGGTAGTTATACCTGGCATAGGTATTATTGGCCATTGCTGTCTTTTTTGCTGTGGCTTCGGCCCTTTTTTATTTTAGGATGTTCTTCCTAGTGGGACAGATTGATGCCAGCGTGCGGTGGGGACCCTCACAGTTGAGACATTTGAGGTTTGATTTATTCGTGCCGTCTCTGAATGTGTGTCCATGCTGGCCACATTCTGAACACACTGTGACCGTTTGTAGGCACTCTGCGACTGTGTGGTCGTATTTATAACATTTCCAACAAGGGGGCTATGTTATAGAATTCTTCTTGCTCCAGCCCCGGGGGGCCCACCACGCAGGCCTCTCCCTCCCTCCAGCCCCGGGGAGCCCTTCATGCAGGCCCCGGTGAGCCCTCCATGCCGGCCCCTCCCTCCTGCCCCGGTGAGCCCACCATGCCGGCCCCTCCCTCCTGCCCCGGGGAGCCCTCCATGCCGGCCCCTCCCTCCTGCCCCGGGGAGCCCTCCATGCCGGCCCCTCCCTCCTGCCCCGGGGAGCCCTCCATGCCGCCCCCTCCCTCCTGCCCCGGGGAGCCCTCCATGCCGGCCCCTCCCTCCAGCCCCGGGGAGCCCTCCATGCCGGCCCCTCCCTCCTGCCCCGGGGAGCCCTCCATGCCGGCCCCTCCCTCCTGCCCCGGGGAGCCCTCCCTCCTACCCCGGGGAGCCCTCCATGCCGGCCCCTCCCTCCTGCCCCGGGGAGTCCTCCATGCCGGCCCCTCCCTCCTGCCCCGGGGAGCCCTCCATGCCGGCCCCTCCCTCCTGCCCCGGGGAGCCCTCCATGCCGGCCCCTCCCTCCTGCCCCGGGGAGCCCTCCATGCCGCCCCCTCCCTCCTGCCCCGGGGAGTCCTCCATGCCGCCCCCTCCCTCCTGCCCCGGGGAGCCCTCCATGCCGCCCCCTCCCTCCTGCCCCGGGGAGTCCTCCATGCCGGCCCCTCCCTCCTGCCCCGGGGAGCCCTCCATGCCGGCCCCTCCCTCCTGCCCCGGGGAGCCCTCCATGCCGCCCCCTCCCTCCTGCCCCGGGGAGTCCTCCATGCCGCCCCCTCCCTCCTGCCCCGGGGAGTCCTCCATGCCGCCCCCTCCCTCCTGCCCCGGGGAGTCCTCCATGCCGCCCCCTCCCTCCTGCCCCGGGGAGTCCTCCATGCCGCCCCCTCCCTCCTGCCCCGGGGAGTCCTCCATGTCGCCCCCTCCCTCCTGCCCCGGGGAGCCCTCCATGCCGCCCCCTCCCTCCTGCCCCGGGGAGCCCTCCATGCCACCCCCTCCCTCCTGCCCCGGGGAGTCCTCCATGCCGCCCCCTCCCTCCTGCCCCGGGGAGCCCTCCATGCCGCCCCCTCCCTCCTGCCCCGGGGAGCCCTCCATGCCGCCCCCTCCCTCCTGCCCCGGGGAGTCCTCCATGCCGCCCCCTCCCTCCTGCCCCGGGGAGCCCTCCATGCCGCCCCCTCCCTCCTGCCCCGGGGAGCCCTCCATGCCGGCCCCTCCCTCCTGCCCCGAGGAGTCCTCCGGGCCGTACGACCACACAGCCGCAGTCTGCCAACATAGGGATATCAAAGTATGTTCTGAATATGGCCAGCAGGGATACATATTCAGGGAGTGCACAGATAAAACAAACCCCAAATGTCTCGATTGTGGAGGCCCCCACTGCACGCTGGCATCAGTCTGTCCCACAAGGAAGAATATCCTAAAACAAAAAATGGACGAAGCTGCAGCAAAAAAGACAGCAATGGCCACAATACCAATGCAGGTATCACTACAACAGCAATTGAACTCAAACAACTTTGGGAAGCAATAGAAAATTAGCACAAACAAACAAAAGTTTCAGATAATACACATTGCGAAAAGAAACCTAGACCCCATTTTCCTTGACAACTGCCCAATCCAATATGCGGAGGTAGGCAGAATATTGGGAATCATGATAAATAGAACAGGGATACAAATTCATGTAAGGGACCGACTGAACAAAGCCAAAGCAGCCTTAGGAAAACTGAGCAGATTCCGAAGCCTGATTACAAACATTCAGATCCACCTATATAAGGCTCTAGTTCGACCGCACCTAAGATTATCCCCCAGTACCACTACAAACCATAAAGAAAACTAACATGCAGAAACTGCAAGCAGTGCAAAATAAGGCGCCAAGGAGAATAGCAAAATACCATCCACCATATGATCAGACAATCCAGGAGCTCCATGAGCTTCTGAACATAAAGCCACTAAGTAAGTAATTATCAAAAGAAGGCACCAAACCGGGAAGGCTATGTAGCACCATCAAAAATGCAAAATAATCAGAGGGCGCTAAATATCACCAAGGATGCCAATACGAGAACAAAGACGCATAATGCGAACGATATCAAAAGTATCCGAGACACCAAGAATTCTATTGAGGGACAGGTGACCGCAAGGGGC
Source organism: Procambarus clarkii (assembly GCF_040958095.1). NCBI lineage: Eukaryota > Metazoa > Arthropoda > Malacostraca > Decapoda > Cambaridae > Procambarus > Procambarus clarkii. Next base: position 33,207,032 of record NC_091197.1, read on the forward strand.
GGTCGGAAAGCAAGACACACGCTCGTCCTGGAAGTCAGGACATTGAAGAAGGATATGCACGACCGTAAGAGGGACAATGCAATTAGGACAATAAGGAGCAGGGTGGCGCTCCATCAAGTGACCATGGGTTAAGCGAGTATGGCCAATACGCAACCTTGCCAGAGCTGTTTCTCATCGCCGGTTACAGTGGTAGGAGGACGGCCACAAGGAAACACAACATTTAAGAGTACATAGTTTGTTACCAGTAACAGACGACCAAGAAGCCTGCCAACGGGTAAGGATGGAGGAATGGATAACCGGGTAAAAGTCGGAATAAGGAATACCTTTACGAGAGATGGGACAAGAGCGGACAGCTTCCTTGGCGGCAGCATCCGCACGCTCATTTAAAGATACACCAATATGGCTGGGAACCCAACAAAACTCAACCGACTTAAATTTACTGTGAACAAGAAACAGCCAATACTGGATCTCGACAACTACTGGATGAACCGGATTAAAGGACCCGAGAGCCATGAGGGCACTACGAGAGTCAACAACAACTACAAAGGAAGACTGACAACGAGAAAGCAGGAGACGAAGAGCATAAAGAATAGCATAAAGCTCTGCTGTGAAGATGCTAGTCTCCGGAGGTAAGCGACACATATAAGTGCGATCAGGAAAAACAACAGAGTAGCAGACCTTTCACAGACTTAAACCCATCGGTGAAGACAGAAACGGAGCGGGAGTGAGAAGAAAAGTGCTCAAGGAAAAGGCGTTTTAGAACCGTAGGAGGGGTAAAAGCTTTAGGGATGCGGGTCAAGGAAGTATAAAACTGCGGAAGGGGGACTCCTCCACGGGGGCAAAGAAGGAACAACACGAGGAGAAACATTAGAAATACGAACGGAAAGAGAATCCTGTAAGCAAGATAACCGGACATAAAGAGAGAGGTGGTGAAGAGGAACAGGAACCACAGGAGGGGTAAAAGTTAAAGCACAACAGAGGCGAGAGGAAGGATGTTGTAAGGACCGCGCAAGATAGCGAAGACAGTAGCGATCACGGCGGTCCTGGAGAGACAGGAAGCCAGTGTCAACATACAAGCTAAGGACGGGAGTCGAACGAAAGGCACCAGAACTGAGGCGCAACCCAGTATGGTGCAAAGCATCAAGACGGCGAAGAGTAGAAGGAGAAGCAGACGAGTAAGCAGGGCAACTATAATCGAGCTTAGACAGGATGAGAGAGGAATGTAAAGCAAGGAGAGTGCGTCTATCCACTCCCCAAGAAGTATGGGACAACACCCGAAGGAGGGTAAGGGCCTTAGAGTACTCAACACGGAGGTAAGAGATATGGGGAGACCAAGGCAAACGAGTGTGAAGGAATAATCCCAAAAGCTTCGCGGAATCTTTGTACTCAAGGGGATGACCATAAAGTGACAAAGAGGGACGAAGAACAACCCGTTTCCGAGTAAAAGTCATGGCACAAGTCTTAGTAGTAGAGATCTTGAAGCCATGATCGGTGGCCCAAGACGACACGGCATCAATCGCAAGTTGAAGCCGGCGTTGAAGGAGAGGCGAATCATCACCCTGACAGCAAAGGGTAAGATCATCGACACAGAGAGCAGAGAAAACGCCTGAAGGAAGAGAGGAAAGAAGACCATTGAGGGCAACCAGAAAAAGAGCAGTGCTCGGAACACTACCCTGGGGCACACCTTCGTACTGCTGAAAAGAGGCAGAGAGAGCGGTACCAAGGCGCACCCGAAAGGAACAACGAGAGGAAGCTGCAGAGAAAGAGAGGGGGATGACCATGAAGGCCAAAAAAATGAAGCTGGGATAGAATATGATATCGACAAGTGGTGTCGTAAGCCTTTTCCAGGTCAAAAAGGACGGCAACAACAAAGGTCTTCGCAGCAAAAGCAGTACGAATATAGACCTCCAAGTTCACCAGGACATCTGTCGTGCTGCGGCACTTGCAGAAACCAAATTGAGAAGGGGAGAGGAGGTGATGGTGTTCCAGGCACGTCCTTCACCTCCGTGAAGGACTGGTGAAACATCGGGAACAAACTTACCCGCTATCTTGCGGATACACTTTCAGATCAGTGGCAGAGGAGTTTCGGACGTAATAGTGAAGACATAAGATGCCCGACATTCACGTTTAGCTGTACGGATGGCCCTACGGGCCACCGCGCTCGCCTTCCGAAAGAAAAGAAAATAATTGGCCGTCTGCCGACGGCGGTGTCTCTTCCAGGTTGCATGCTTACAGCGGACAGCTCGAGCACAGTCTGCATTCCACCAGGGAACGCACTTCCGTGGACCCCGAGAGGAAGAGCGAGGAATAGAGCGGAGGGCAGCGTCGAAGACAGTGTCATGAAAAAGGAGGAGAGAGCGAGGGAGAGGTCAGAGAGCAGCATTGAGGGTAAAGAGGTTCCAGTCCGCTTTAGCAAACTGCCACCTAGGGAAGGAGAGAGGAGGGCGAAAAGAGAAAAAGGTGACAAGGATGGGGAAATGGTCACTGCCATGGAAGTCATCAAGAACCTGCCACGTAAAATCTAAGTAAAGAGAAGACAAGCAAAGAGAAAGATCAAGACAGGAAAGGGTGCGAGTCCGAGTCCAAATGAGTGGGCTCACTAGAATTCAGAAGAGACAGGGAAGAAGAGAGGAGAAACGGCTCAAGGAGGCGACCCCGGGTATTCGTCAGAACGTCACCCCAAAGAGAATGACAATTGAAATCACCCAGCAGGAGCACAGGCTCCGGCAAGGAGTCAAGTAGGTGTTTCAGATCATGAAGAGAAAGCGGGACACTCGGGGGGAGAGAAATGGAACAAAGAGTGTACCATTTCCCCACAAAGATATGAGCAGCAGAACAATGGAGAGGCGAAGGAAAAAGTAAGGGGACAAAGGGAACATCAGAGCGAATCAAGAGAGCAGAAGAGTTAGGAGCCCCAGCAAAAGCTGGGGGGGGGGGGGGAGAAAGGAATAGCCACGAAAGTGACCAGGACGAGCACCAAGCATCAGCTCCTGGAGACAGACACAAAGGGGTGAAAATCGCAAAATCAGAAGTTGGAGTTCAAGGAAATTGGCGTAATAACCCCGAACGTTCCATTGAAGAATAGACATCGACGAGAAAAGAAAGGACAACAACAGAAAACAAGGAAGAAACAAAGGTGAAAGAGCAACAGAGCACGTTAAAGAATATCAGGGTCGGGATCAGGGTCAGCAAAGTCAGGGTTAGGGGGCATGGGTAAACTGAGCAAAGACGGAGGGAAGGAAGCGGGAGAACAGACCAGAGGTGGACAGGCGGGGTCCGGAGGAGGAGGCAACCGAGAGGAGTAGTCAAGGACAGCAGCAGGAAGAGGGGAGTGCACCTCAGCAAAGGCAGTTTCTTTGGCAGGGGTCAAAGAAACCTCCATAGCAGGAACAGGAGGCGCAACCACTGAAATGGGAGGGGAAGGGGTGATAAGAGTCAGAAGTAGGGGCCGAGGAAGAAAGCGAAGCCTTCTTACCCGCCGGAGAGGAGGAAGGAGAGAAGCCAGGCTTACACTTCTGACTTAAAAGAGACAGGTGTCCCAGCAACTACATACTGGGCAACGGATTCCAGTGTCTCAACAGGAGAAGCTGAACGAGAGCACACATGATGGCTAGTAGGAGAGTGATGGACATAGGCCCACACTGACAGGCGGCGGGAAGTAAATAGATGGAGGAGAAGGATGGGAAGGAGGATCGGAGGGAGACAAGGAAAAAGACACAAGAGACATGACAGACCGGGCAGAAAAAAGGGAAACCCCAGACAGAGAACCAGGAGGGGGACTCTTCGGGACAGAACTCAAAGGAACAGAGGAGGGGGCAGTGGGCGTATCAGGGTCCGAGGCCCGGAAACGGTTGTGGGTCTGAGGAAGGTGGGAAGGACGAGGAGAGGAAGAGCGCAACACACGAGCATAAGAGACGTTAGCATAAGGCGGGAGTCGGCGAATCTGGCGCCTCGCCTCAGGAAAAGATGAACGCTCCCGGTGCTTCAAGGTGAGGACGGCTGCCTCAAGCTTGTAATGGATACACGCATGGGAGAAGGTAGGATTGGCCTCACCGCAGTTGAGGCAGCGAACCTGGGGAGAAGTGCACTCCAACTTAGAGTGACCTTCGCCCCCACACAAAGGACAGAGACAGTCAGTCCCATAGCAGCGGAGGGCACCAAGCCCAAACCTCCAACACTTGTTACAAAGCCTAGAAGAAGGAATGTACTCCTGGACAGAGCACCTGGCACCAGCAAGAATGACAGAGGATGGAAGGGTTCTACCATCAAAGGTAATCTTCACAACCCGAAGAGGTTGACGGCGACGACCACGAGGGGGACGAGTAAACGAGTCTACCTGGAAGACAAAATGGCCTTGGGCATCAAGGATATACTGAATATCATCGTGGCAGTCCTGCAGATTCCGAACACCGGTCGCAACATGGGGTGGGAGGAGAATAGTGCCAACACTGGCATTCAACCGAGTGTTCTTTGAGACCCGAACAGGGATCTCACCAAGGCAGGATAAGGCAGCCAAGCGGGAAGCTGCATCCTGAGGAGCAGCAGCAACGACACGTGTACCGAGATGAGTGGGGTTGAAGGTAACAGAGGCATCCACGGAATCAACAAGATGCAGATGGAGGGAGAAATCAGCAGGAGGCGCAGAATCAAGAGGGAGGAGATCAAAGTAGGACCAAATGAAGGCCTGATACGCATCAGTACGGGAAGGAATCGAGTGAGTGCGGCCGTGCCGCGGACAGCGTTGAGAACCCCCAGAGAGAGAGGGGTTAAAAGGCGCAGTAGTCACAACGAGAGGCTTAGCTGCACCAGGGAACGAAGTGGTCACCACTGGGGCTTGAGGCTCGACCCAACCACAGAGGAGGGAGAGGAGCTGGGGGAAGAAGTCAGGAGGGTCAAAGGAGGAGCAAGGTCGGGGCCCAACGCAGCGGGGGCTACAGAGCCTGGTCTTCCAATACAGGCGGACTCGGGGGCTTGGTCGCCCACCCCACGAGCCTGAGAGGGTACAACAGAAACATTCATCGACATACAGACGAAGAGTGACAAATTCATTCACGAATGTGCCCCCATACCCACCATGGAGCCACAATTAGAGGCAGGATACCCAACAGGAAGCTATCGCCGATCATGCCGGGGCCCCCTAGAGGTGCGTCGTGAGTATACACCCCACAAACGCCACCTTAAGAACCAGAAGTTCATCGAGATCGGGTTCAGCGACGAAAGGGGGATTGACAAAAAAAGGTTCCCCTCGCTCGAGACGTTGGGTACTACAGTTCTACGGGTGCAAGAGTATACCTCCTCAAGCACCCGGGCGTCAAAATAGAAGAAGTCCAAAGGAATAACCAAAACAAGCAAAAGGTCGGCAGGAAATGACAAGCAGATAGGAGAAGAGGGGGGAGAAAAACGAAACAGAAGGAAAAGGAAAAGTCGTTCAGCACAATTAGAGAGGACAGCAGCAGGAGCACAAGGACCTAATGTTGGAGGACCCAATGCTAGAAAGGTTACTCCAAGATAAGACGCCCCCGCTCCCACAGCTGGTGGCCTAAGATGAGATGCCCCACTCCCACAGCTGGTGGCCTAAGATGAGACGCCCCGCTCCTACAGCTGGTGGCCGAAGATGAGATGCCCTGTAACACCGTAAAGGTGTTTTGTTTAGTTTTATTTAATACATACATAGATATACATGAGTCAGAGACAAGGATTTGAGAGGCGCCATTCTGTCGGCCTGGAACTCACACCTCTAAGCGTTAATGACCTCAAGTGACCTGAGGTCAGCTCATGCAAATTTCACCTTGCTTCTGCTAATCTGATAATTGTAGCCTGATGGCGTTCAAACATGCCGACGTTTAAGGAGTGGCTTGGTAGAGAGCCTGAGGCTATCTACTTGTGGGCGGAGTTAGCTACTAGGTTTCCCAATATATACTGAGGGAGCTGGATGATAGGAGGATAAGCAATAGGAAACCAGCCAGCAGAGCAGAGCAGAGGCCAGCCGCCGAGATAGGCTGTCGGTGGGATGGGGGCTGACGCTGCCTGACAACCGCAGACTCCCCACCCCCCCTCCCCTCTCTATTCAACTTAGACTCAGTCCTCGGTGAGTGAACATTTAGGTGACTTGGTCGTGTTTACAAGTGTTGTGTAAGGATCAGGGGCAGTCAAGTTGTAGGGTTCTTGAATTCTTGGATGATGACTCACTTTGCATATGAATCTTGAACATTAAGTTGAATTGCTTAAATTATGATACTTATCATGTGAAATATAATTGAATTTATTGTTTAAATTGTCTTTAACTTTGTTCCCTAGAGTTTTTGAGTTGAGATGAGAAAGCCTCTGCAGTTACTGGTTTCATGATTTTAATGAGCACATGATACAGATGGAACATACTAATAATGACCGATAACATCATTGAGAATATTGTGATACAGACAAGTTCCATTCCTTGTCTTGTAGGTACGGACAAATGAATGGATGGTGGCAGCATTTCTTCTTCTACTATCTACTTCTACTCCCCCTCCACCCCTCTCCAAACTCTCCCTTTCGACTGACGACCCTCCTCGCTCCTCCCACATCTCTCACCCCAAACCCTCACTAATTACTTCATTATTCATCTCTTTTCTTTCATTTCTCTGATACGTTTGTGGCAGTGAAATGTGTTCTAGAGTTCTCTAGAGTTGCGGGTAGCCGATCAAGTTACGGCGCCTTGTAGTCTTAGCACCTAGGTAGTCAAATACCTAGGTTACAAGGTATTGAACGAGAGGCTGCCGTAGGAACTCTGGAGGGTGCTCTAGAATAGTTAGCTAACTGAGGGCGGGATAACGGACTAAAGAGAGCTGTTTCCCCCAGCCTCGTTAGTTAACTGGGGGGTGGAATAATGGACAAGAGAGAGCTATTTCCACTCCCACAGCTGGTGGCCCAAGATGAGACGTCCCGCTCCCACAGGGGGTGGCCCAAGATGAGACGCCCCGCTCCCACAGCTGTTGGCCCAAGATGAGACGCCCTACTCCCACAGCTGGTGGCTGCTTTCCCGATGGTGGTAGACAGTTAAAATTCACTGTCAATTTTAACATAGCGCTACCGATCTCTGCACCTCTCTAGAGGGCACCAGGTTCTGACTTGTGGTCTCCAGTAAACTGAAAGGAACTTCGCGACTGATGACACCTAGTAGTTTAGCTACAATGTATTGGCATTGTAGCTTCAGGGCGCCACAAAGGGCTCCCCCACAGAAAACCAATATACTCTTGATTGTTATCGCCCAAAATCATATACATTTCATTGGTGACCCACAGTGTGTCGACAATACCCAGCATCCTTTTTCTTACATCGCTTACTACAGCCATGGTGCATGAGCCAGTCTTCACTCTGGCTGTGTCTCAATTTGGTACCGGATCTACATGCTCCACAGCGACCCAGGGAATACTAGTTTCATATTTCTGCTTTTCTTTACAAACATTTTTTATCCCTCCGGGAGCGGAAGTACTGTAGCAACTATATTATTTCCATGGGTTTCAGGAATCTTTTAGGACAGCTGAAAGTGATCAGCAAGTTTCCCAGCAGAGTGGTCAACTTCCCAAAAGCATTCTAACACATGGTCAGGTGAAGCATGGAATTTAAGCCACCAAGAACGTAGAATCAGTAGTCTTATTAAAATAGCGGTTCAGTGACAAATGCTCTGGATATATTGCATATCTTCTCCAACACCACTGACAATCAACAACAATGTAACACTCGACAAGTCTAGTTCCAACTCACTCTTAAAACAAAACAGCCTCACCACAGAGCAGACAGGGATCTGACCATACTTGAGCCACCTGCTTTTGCTCCGCATTTGAGCTTTGCGATTTTGCCCACAATTGAGCTTTATTTTCTCACCCTCCTTCGAGCTGTCTCTACCCCCGGCCATGCTCAAGCTCTCTGCTCTTCGCTCCCGACCTCACACAAGCATCCTTGTCTCAGCTACCACTCTGAGACAAGGTAGCTACCATGCTCATTACATTTCCAACACCTGATTACTATAACCAAGACTATATTAAATCAACATATAAAACACTATACTCCTTGAATGTTGTCACCCAAAACTGTACACATTACAAATTCTATAGCAAGTAAATATAGAGGCCATATATAGACAAAGCCAAGGGCTACATTTTTACTAAAGTGATATTTTAACCCTTAAATAGCACCTGGCTATTTAGCATGTGTCACTCACAGGCGCATACAAAAAATTTTTTGTGTTCACTGACCATGGGAAAAATAATAAAAAAATCGTAAGTGGCATATATTGCCCGCTATAGGGCGGGGAAGTCTGGCAAAAAACAGGCGCTGACTCAGCGTGCGTCCCAGGCGGTCTGTTGCTCGCCAACTGTCAGGCCGGAGTTGCCACAAAGAGATAATTACCTAATTATATCAATGTCTCTGATTTTTCGTAGTTTTTTGCTGTAATATTATTCAATAGTGTTTAGTGTGATATATTTATATAATAAAATGAGTGAATCATCGCTGTACTCAAAAACATGGTGTGCATATTGTTGATTCAATTATGTTCATCAAACAGTGAACAAATACTTTGTTGGTTATTACACTATATACACAGGTTATATACAAGTATCTGCATGTTTTGTTCACCATAACGAACCACTAAGTTGCTATTATGAGTCAAAAAGTAACGAGGAGTGACCGCCACACACCAGTCAGCCACTCACTCCCTCCCTCAACACCTCACTCGCCCACATTCTCCTCCCACCATACTGTTTTTGCTTTTATTCTCTATATACAGACGTTATATATAAGTATCTACATTCGTGTTCACCATAACGAACCACTAAGTTGGCATGCTGAGTGGCAGTGCCAGTGGCTGCTACTTCCTCCCTCCCTAAAGTCACCTGACTCACCCACAATACTGTTTTTGCTTTTATTCACTATATACAGACGCTATATATAAGTATCTACATTCGTGTTCACCATATCGAACCACTAAGTTGGTATGGTGAGTGGCAGTGGCAGTGGCAGCCCGCCACTGGCTGCCACTCCCTCCCTCCCCTCACCTGACTTGCCACCATTCTCCTCCTACCATACTGTTTTTGCTTTTATATACAGACTTATATATAAGTATTTACATGTTTTGTTCACCATAACTGTACATCTAAGCTTGTATGGTGAGTAAAGGCACAAAGACGTAGCTACTCACACAGTCAGCTGGTGGCGGCCGCCCTCGAGGCCAAACGCACTAATATTTCTCCTCCAACAATACTGTTTGTGGTGTTATTACGCTATATACACACATTATATATAAGTATCTACCTGTTTTATTCGCCATACTTGTACAAGTAAACTGGTATGGTACCAAAAGACCATAGTGGTCACCAGTAAACAACATGATAATTCGTGCAGACGACGCACCTCCCTCACCAAAATGGCGGCTCCCAACCTATTCCTATTGCTGTTTATACACACTATATACACGTTATATATAAGTATCTACATTTGTGTTCACCATAGCGAACCACTAAGCTGGTATGGTGAGTGCAGTCAATAAAAGGTGGCCATACACAGTCAGAAGATGACGCCACCACCCTCCCTCCCACAGCATTACTCCTCCCTCCATGGCGCACAGCGCCAAATATCACCACAATCCTGTTATTATCAGAACCCTGGTCAGTTTTATCACAGTCAGGGGTCTTCTGTAATAATATCATCTCTTCATAATAGCATGACCAAGTATATTATGGCATTTTTAGGCGATGCTGTGGTCACAAGCTGAACAGCAGTGTTGTGAGCTCATGCTGCATGCGTCAGGCTTGGTAGCTCACTTAATACTGAGGCCCCTAACACCCGGGAATTTAGCCCACGATTTTATAAAAAATGGCGTCTGTTTACAAGAGCCCTGATGAAGGTGTGGTGAACCCCGTGTATCCGTGGGCCGTTTAAATCTTGCGTAGTACTCCAAAGCATCATATGATGTGATGCGCAATTTACTGCAAGTCGGTCAAAGCATCATATGATGCGATGCGCAATTTAAGGGTTAATTTTCTTTTTTTTTTTTAGTACTGTATCATGTGTCGAAATGTTTGCAACAGTAAATGTTGATGTACTCATTGTCATCATATTCATATGAATGCTCTCACTGTCATCAACATATTCATAAGAATGCTCTCACTGTCATCATCATATTCATATGAATGCTCTCACTGTCATCATCATATTCACACTGATGCTCTCATTGTCATCATCATATTAACATCCGAGTTAACAGAAACCAAAATATTCTAAGCAAACACAACTCCAACTTGGGTATTTTATAAATAAATATATAATTTGTAACTCAGCTTTGTTATATTTTATTCCAAAGTGAAAAAAATCTTACTAACTGTAAGTACTAATGTGATGACATAGTACATAATGGCACGCAGCATAAAAGTGGTTTGTAATTAAAACGCAAACAAGAATGATGTGAGAGTGTCATGATCTAGTTAACCAAACATTCTAAACAAAGCATTATATGGAACATCACTTAGCATTAAAAATGATGTGCTTTGGAACAAAAAGATAAAATTTATTACTAGAAAAACCAATTATGATAGCAAACTAAAAGAAAAAGTATGCCAAGTGATATAAAGTGTGAATAATACATCAATGATAATTAAAACACAATATCCATAAATTGTGAAGCACTATGCTGGTAGAGGTTGACGAGTGGCTTGATAGAAGCACCACTTCTCCATGAAGCTGGGTACATAGTGACTAGTTTGTGTGAAAGTAACTCCAGTCTCCAGATTACTCAGCTGTTCTTCAAACATTTTCAGAGCAGTTTCACACTGGATACCAGTAGCCTGGAAAATGGTGTAATAACAGAAGATCAATATTATAGTAGAGTACATTAAGTAATAAGCTACAGCAGCATGTGTAGTTATAACCTGATCTGAAAAAATTCTGTACACAAGGAATGAGCCACATCTCAAGACTTGACCCCCAAAACCCTCAGACTTTTAGGAGGTAAAGCAAGGGGAAAGAACATAAGCTGGGCGTACGACACCCAAATGGGAATGAAGAGGAAGCATAGACAGATCCAAGGTGGAAGTCAAACACTTCCAACTGTGGGTCACCAAACACAAGACAGGCCAACTCCAGAGAATCAAGCCAAGTACAATACTAAAATCACTGAAGGTGGGCCAAACAAACCTGCAAAGCAGTAGCTGCATGAAATGTTAAAACCATAGCAGGAAGGCCAAAGGAAGGAAAGAGCCACATAAGGAGAGCACATCCCAAAGGACCTGTGGTCGCTGGTGTCACATACCCTACACTACATGCAGCATGGCGGAGGAATAAAAATAATCACTGTCCCATGGCACGGATGACGAAGAGAACTCAAACTCGCACAGGGTGAGAATGGGAAAGGGGAGATCAATAGGTCACACCAAGACCCATGGGGTATTCCTAAGGCCTGAAGGACTCTCCATATCCTGGCTGACAAGGACTGACAAGGCATCAATCCAAAACTGTACACCTCGGTTCACCCAGCATTGATTGTACCTGGTTGTTAAAATGATTAGCGAGTCATATTCCATGAAAACTAGTGGGTAAGGCTTAACAAGAGCTATGGGATGGGAAAGCTCTCAGTTTGCTAACAGGAGTCAACACTTGTCTGTTCCTGTTCCTTCCTGTTATATATATATATATATATATATATATATATATATATATATATATATATATATATATATATATATATATATATATATATATATATATATATATGTGTAGTGAAATGCCAACTTCTAGTGAGCCCCAGTGGCTCCCTGAAGCTACTATCTCTGATAGTGTGCCATACATGGAGTTATAATGCTTACTAAAGACCAAGAGCCAGAACCTGGCCCCCTAACAGAGGTACAGGAAGCAGTGGCCTTTGTATATAGTATTTAGTTATTTGTCATGCCACAACCAAGGAAGGCACTCAGAAAGTTGGTGAAACAAAACAAGCCACTGCTGGCGTTTAGTGAGACCGTAGCCCCAAGAAACAGATGTACTGTAGAACTCCCCGAACAATGTAAACAAATGATCAAAATTTCATGAAACCAGTGCCAACTCAATCTTACCACCTCTACCCCTTGCTTGGGGAGAGGAGTGAGGCAGCCAGGGGCCAGCCAACTGCTCTACCTTCAATTTGACAGTGATGCAAACCCCTCCTACGACCAGGAGGGAGGGAGAGTGTCAGGGGGAAGACAGATGCTCACCCAGAAATTTGGCATTTCATTACATGCAATGCTGGTTTTCTAGGGGGAAGCCCCAGAAAACCCACCCAGCTAACTACCCACAGAGAAGGAAAAGAACATGAGCACTCACTAGGGAGGAGGGAGCACTGCAGGAATTAGGATAAAGCAGAGACTCCCAGACGTGAAAGCCAACCCAAGGCCACACGAAGGCACCATGGCCTGGCCACTCTGACAAGATACCAGGCCGCCATAATCCTGTGCGACCTCCAAAACCCCTGTGCCCGAATATCAGCCCATGGTACATTTGCAAACACAGCCCAGAGCACAGCATACTTCCTTATGTCATGGGCGCAAGGGTAGTTATCTTGAGATGATTTCGGGGCTTTAGTGTCCCCGCGGCCCAATCCTTGACCAGGCCTCCAACCCCAGGAAGCAGCCCGTGACAGCTGATTTACACCCAGGTACCTATTTTACTGCTAGGTAACAGGGGCATAGGGTGAAAGAAACTGCCCATTGTTTCTCGCCGGCGCCTGGGATCGAACCCGGGACCACAGGATCACAAGTCCAGTGTGCTGTCCGCTTGGCCGACCAGCTCCCCATCGGCCGTCGGTAGACAGCATGCAGGTGAAAGACGAGCCTTGGAACAGGGGGACCAAAGTGACAAGATCAACCCACAAGGATCAAGATCAAGCTCTCTCGAGTCAAGCCTGGCCCCAGGCTGAGCTTGGAGAGTAAAACAACTCCCAGAATCCCACCAAGGTATGACCAAGATAAGGTATACTTTCTGTGGCTTTGCTCTGTTTGCTGCTTTGCTGCCAGCTGGTATTGGATGAGCCCCAAGTGATTGCCAGTTGGGCGAGCAGTTGTGCAGAAGCCTCAACTTTGACTGCATTATCTTTTCCTAGGGTAGAGTTTGGCTCTGGGTGTTCCAGTTTCTCTGGCTCCATAATTTTTACCATTTCTATGGAGTGGACCATCAATGACATGTCCTTCAGTTGGAACAGTAAAATGTTTGGTCACCCTAAAATGGACTTCTTCACATTAGGCATGGAATCGCAGTCTTCCCTCTTATGTGGTTCCATTTCCTGCTTGAGAGGCTGTAATGGTGGATGTCTTTCAACAGGACTAGCTGAGGTGGAGGTGCATTTACCTTTTTTCCCCTGCTTCAGTTGTTGCTCTGGGTTCTGTTCATTCTGAAGTCATTTTCAGGAAGGGTGATCTTTCTGGTTTCCAGTGCTTCTCATCCAGTGTCTGAACCTGGTCATTTTTTTCTGCTCCGCGTCTATTGCCATTTGTATGGTGGGTGCGTGTGGCTGGTTTATTGGTGTCCCACCTGTATCTTTCCTTGTGGTTGCAGTATGAGATTACCTGGTGGTCATTTTTACATTATTCGTCTCTTCATCTTTATTCCGTTTCAGTCAGGGCTATCTTGTTCTTTTTGTCTTAGTTGTTGCTTTATCAGCATCACATGCCTAATATTGTTACCTTTTATTGCTTTGCATTGGCGGAGCTGCTGTTGCTTGCATTTGGTGTTGTCTCCTCCATACTGTTCCACAAGTTGCCTTGTTAATTTTTTCATCTCCGACTAGCTCATGCTCCTACTTCTTAGCTGGCCTAGTTTCTTGATCGGGTTTCGGTCTTCCTCTCCTCGGATTGTTTTATGGTTTCCCACAATTTCTAGTGGTTTCTGTTAAATCTCGCCTCTGGCTTTAGGCTTTTCTCCAAAGGTGGGGGTTTTGTTCCTGTGACCCTGATGGGCAGGCTTGGCCCTTTCTGGTGACGAATGAGTCAGCTAGCTTTCAGAGGGGTCTGGTGGTGAATGACGCTTGGTTGGTCTGGCCGGGTGCCAGTTCTTCGATGCTACCTGTGGGTCACTGGTTCTGCAACAGTTGACCCCTTGTTGCTTGCCCAATTCCTTGGTTCCCTGTTACAAGGATCGTATTTCCAGGTAGTCCTGGAATACCGTATTAGAGAGTATGTTGGGCTAGGGTTTTAGCTTTTGAACTGGGTTAATGTTCCTGGTCCTAGTCGGTCGAGTGTTGCTCTGGGCCATGTCTAATGGCCGAAATTCTCTTCTTCGTCCTAGTGCATGCCAACTCTCCTTCTCCCTGTTAAGTTCCGCGTTTGTTCTCTGTGGCTAGTTAGCATAAGGGAGCCACCAGGGGTCCCCTCCCCAGAAACCTAGCATTGAATGTAATGAAATGCATCTTTCTGGATAAACCCTTGCTGCTTCCCGACTTCCTCCCACATGCTCCTGTTTCACCAATCAGATTCGCCAATTTGTCAGTGGGCTGTTCAGCAGCTCTAGAACTGATCACGAAAGATGGCTGCAAGCATAAACTGGGTTGCCTGGTGGTGGCATTTAATACTACGAGTTGCACACTAATTTTGAATGTTTCTCATATTTTGTATGAATCATTTTTAGAGTTGTTTTTCAGTTTTGAGACCTCAGGCTTTGTTAACCCTTTAGTTTTCCATAAAGCTTTACTAACTTTGTGGATGCTTTCCCGGTGTGGTGAAGTGTCACGTGTTCTCTGTACCTCTATGATGAGGCCAGTGTTTGGCTCTGGTACCCGGAAAGCTAAACACAACTTGTGTGATGTGACCTATTTGCATAGAGTAATCTCAGCGAGAGCATCACAGAGCTACCAAGATTCATCCAGAAAGAAACATTTAATTACATTCAATGCTGGGTCCCCAAACCCTGAGTTTCCAGCCTTTTTGCTTCCTTGATACCTGCTTGATGGGGTTCTGGGAGTTCTTGTACTCCCCAAGCCCGGCACGAGGCTAGGCTTGACTTATGAGAGTTTGGTCCACTAGGCTGTTGCTTACAGCGGCCTGCAGGCCCACATATCCACCACAGCCTGGTTGGTCCGGCACTCCTTGGAGAAAATGATCTAGTTTTCTCTTGAAGATGTCCACGGTTGTTCCGGCAATATTTCTTATGCTCGCTGGGAGGGTGATGAACAACCGTGGACCTCTGATGTTTATACAGTGTTCTCTGATTCTGCCTATGGCACCCCTGCTCTTCACTGGTTCTATTCTGCATTTTCTTTTATATCATTCACTCCAGTATGTTGTTATTTTACTGTGTAGATTTGGGACCTGTCCCTCCAGTATTTTCCATGTGTATATTATTTGGTATCTCTCTCGTTTTCTTTCTAGTGAGTACATTTAGAGAGCTTTGAGACGATCACAATAATTTAGGTGCTTTATTGCATGTATGTATGCCATATATGTTCTCTGTATTCCCTCTATTTCAGCAATATCTCCTGCTCTGAAGGGGAAAAGTGAGTACTGAGCAGTACTCAAGATGGGACAGTACAAGTGATTTGGCTTGTTTGGTCTACCAAAGTGCTTTTTTGACAAGCTTGGTCCAACAGGCTGTTGCTGAGGGCCTTGGTCAGCCTTCCATCTTTGTATCCATTTTTACTGTTACCTTTACCCCAAAGCTTCTCAGAGGCACCATTGGGTGTTATGTACCATGGAGGTACTGAGGACCAGCTTTAATGAAGTGTTTAATATACAATAAAACTAACTTTTCTAGGTGACCTCAGTAGCTTCCTGTACCCACCCTTTTTGCCCATCTTTTTCTGTGGGGTTCGGAGCCAATTTAGGGCAAGTATATGAGTGAGCTGGGTGGCCAGGTAGGACCCTTGCTGACCCTAGCTGTCATCTGGTGGTGTGCTGGGATATTAGTGCCTAGTTTGTTGACATCGGACATACTACAGCTTCATTGTTTCCATCTACTCTTTATTTCATCAAGGTATATATAGTCTGTTTTGCTATGCTTGTACAATCTGGGGCAGTTTTACTGGGTTATGAGGTCGATCTTAGACCCACATACTCATCTCCCGTCTATGAGCTCACCAGTTTGGTCTTAGCGTTTGGTAGGCCTAAACAAGGCCAGAGGCCTGATAGTCACGTGGCTGTCTCTTTGGTACCATAACGTACTGGGAAGATACTGTGGCCATGCTCATAACTGTGTTTTGCTACTTTCATAACTATTTATTTCTGGGACTTTTCACGGGGTCCGTGTTGCCCTTGCTGGGCTCGAGGGTCGCTTGTCATGGTTTTAGCGCATGGAATGTTGCATCATGGCTGTCTGACCATGTCACAAACATATGTAAATTGTTAAAATTATTTACATACTGTTACACAACGGTTACACACTGAACAAGTAAAATTAGTTTAGACTTTGATACAACATTATGGGTATACAGTGGTACTTCGCATAGTGATCGCCCCAAAAGACGAACATTTTGCGTAACGGACGGCCCGATCGGCGTCCAATCGTCCCGTATGACGAACGCTGGTTTGAGTAACGGCAACACCACATGGTGGGGTCGCGCTGCTTCTTGCACATTCTTAGACGCCTCCGACGATACACATAAATTATGTTGTTCTTGTTTAAAGATGCTAATGATGCTGGGATATAAAAGGGTGACTGCTGAGATGTTGCAAAGCATTGACGTTTTTGTAGGAAAAAAGAAATGAAATGTCTGATATACAACAAATGTCAAAAAGGTTCGTTCGGCAGGTAGGCTGCTCCATTATAACAAACTTTCTTTGTTTCAAATGTGTTCCATTTGTTTTTTATTTGTCATTTACGTCTCAATAATGGAGAAGCCTACCTTACATACACTGAATAAACCATTATGACATTTTCCTTTCTTCAAATGTGTTCAATATTTATTTTTCATTTGTCTTATAGCAAAAGGTTCGTTCGGTGGTCGGCAGGTAGGCTGCTCCATGTTTCTTACATACAAAAAACGTAAATAATAAAAAAAAGGAAGAATTTTGAAAACCAGTACAAATGTCAAAAAGGTTCGTTCGGTGGTCTACAGGTCGGCTGCTCCATGTTTCTTAAATAAAAAAAAAAAAACGAAAAATAAAAGAACTGTTGAAACAATTTGAAAAATGGACAAATTCCATAAAGGTTCGTTCAGTGTTTGTCGGGTAGGCTGCTCCATTATTGAGACGTAAGTGACAAATACAAAACAAATGGAACACATTTGAAACAAAGAAAGATTGTCATAATGGAGCAGCCTACCCAACAAACACTGAACGAACCTTTTGCTATAACGAATATGAAAGACTAGGGCTGCTGGCTGGGTTAGTACTGCGTGAGCAACCATTTGTAGCACACGTGCCTCTGGCTCTCAAACACCTGTCCCACACGGTGTTGAAAGACTGCGCTCAGTCGGTGCAATTCAGATCCTATTGTTTGAAGAACGTAAGGGTCATAACATTGGTGAAGCTAGGCGCAATAAGGGCTTAACATAACGGTCGGATGCCAGTGATACAGCACTTATGAGGATGATACAGCGAGCGTATCCAGTTGTAGCTCTGAGCCCCACCCTTGCCATCTCGAATTTATATAGATGATACATCTTGAGGTTATCTTGAGATGATTTCGGGGCTTTAGTGTCCCCGCGGCCCGGTCCTCGACCAGGCCTCCACCCCCAGGAAGCAGCCCGTGACAGCTGGCTAACACCCAGGTACCTATTTTACTGCTAGGTAACAGGGGCATAGGGTGAAAGAAACTCTGCCCATTGTTTCTCGCCGGCGCCTGGGATCGAACCCAGGACCACAGAATCACAAGTCCCGCGTGCTGTCCGCTCGGCCGACCGGCTCCCTTGATACAAAGATGAATTGATACAAAACGATACATAGATGAATCGTTTTCTGCGTTCAGTGATGATGCATCTGATACAAGTAGCATAGATGAACAGTGTTAGCGGCTTCCATGGTGGTGTTGTTCATTGATATTTTCAAGAATACCTGAATCTCTTCCTGACTGACGGACACTCTTTGAGGCTAGCTGAATCTCTTCCTGTGTGGGACCCTACAAAGTGATCTTTTCAAGACTACCTTACAAATTGAGCTTTTCCTATAATCGTTTCAATACTACCTTATGCTTTACAAGCTTGGCTACATACCACCTACAAGTACTAAAGCCAAGGGTGCACGCGAGTGCGTTATTTGCAAGCACACAGAACGATGAAACAGGATCAAAAATCTATCTGTAGCTGGTGCAAGGAGAGCAAAGTCGCGCTGTGTACCATGGACTACTTCGTTGACTATTACGCACCTCCAAAGTACTGAGTGTGTAATATTGTGTCTTACTGTGTAAATAGTATGTGAAACTGTACATATTGTAATTTTAGTGAATTTTTACCACGTAATATTGTGACAATAAACATTTATTGTGGACACATTACTGACACATGTATCACAGTTTCATGGAAAATTATGAACATTCTACTGTATACATATTGTAAAGGTCACAAATATGCATCATATACGATAAAAGAAACAAATAAAACCGCATTAGAAATGCATAGAAAAAATATTTGAAAATATATTTGTGGCAACACGCGGTGCTTGAATGGCCTGTGCGACCGTGTCTGGGAGCTTCACACACGGGCGACCAGGCCCTGATGACGTCACAGCGCACCTTGTCCACGCCCTCACACCCAAAGTAGGTGGAATTTGGTAATTATTTTTACATAGACATGTTCAGGGACAGTAATTTATCATTTTGCAAAGAAAAATGATATTTTGGGGAACATTTAATGTCATGCACACTGGGGGAATTTCACAATAAACACAGTGCATCACACAGGTTACTTGGGGGGGGGGACACTCGTTTTGTATGACGTCCGTTTCACATGACGAACATGGAACGGATTAAATTTGTTATGCGAGGTACCACTGTATATGTAGGTGAACTTCTTATGCAACACTGCCGATATTTATTCCCTTTAAGAACCTATTTTCACCCACACTTTTCATGAAACTAATGCTACAAAAATAAACAAGTCTTCCAATAAAGATTAACCATACAGGTAATTGCAAAATACTTACTGTACTGTATACATTTTGTATTTATAATGTTAAAACAAATTAATGAAGCAACTTACATGAGTCATATACTTTCCTGTGCCAGGCTTCAGCAGTTTTGTTCCCAAGTTCATAATTGTACGCATAAAATCCCACAGTTCTCCACGAGGAGACGGCGATATTGGAACATCAGTCAAATCACCAAATACATAATCGAAGCTTTTCTTTTCCTTTACCTTCTCTTTCATGTAAGATATTGCATCTCCTACAATTATCTGAAATGGTTACAAACTGTTAGCTAAAATGGCTTAACAAAACAGTTTAACCCTAAGGCGGCAATTATTGTCTATTGAAGATTCGTCAGGCAATGCGGTTATCATCATATGACGATTTAAACAATTATTGTCTGGGTTTTACACGTATAATGCAAATATGGATATATAATAGTTCTCTGAGGGTATAACTAAAAGAATAAAAGTGATAAAACGGCAAAACATCCGAGAATAAAACAGCAAGCGTCAGCAAAGTTGAGCACCAGGCGTTGACAAGTGCCAGACGCAGCCTTGCAGAACGCCTCCACCTATTGAAGTGATAAATATTCACTAATTTTCATATTTATCTTACATTTTGCATACGAACTATTAATTCCATATTTTTTTTGTGCATATGTGGGTATGACCTATGCAATAGCTACTCTCTAAGGGTTAAAAAAGGGGTGAAAGTTATGCCTTGCATGCACAAGTATACCACACATGTCATACATAAATATATTACACATCCTGATCCAGATACATTACTAAATCAATGAACACAACACACCACCCAGAGTGTCTTGAGCTAGACACTCTCAACTGGAAGCTAGAGCCAGCAAAAACAACCAATATTGAATGTAATGAAACGCCAATTTCTGGACGAGCCCCGGAGGCTCTCTGAAGCTAGCTTCCTGATTAGGTGCCTTAATACTTGGAGTCATGAGTCGTAGAGTTCTTGTTTCCTCCTGGAGACCACAAGCCAGGACCTGGCTCCCCCTTCACAGAGGGGAGCAAGGAGCAATGGCCCATGAATACTTTACATTTACAGTTTATCATCTTGCCATTAACCAGGGAAGCATCCAGTATACCAGGGAACTACTGCATGATTGAAAAATGAGACCAACACCTTGAAAATATCAAAAGAACTCCATCCCCAATACAAAAACAAACATCCAAGACTTTGTCCAACCAGCCCCTTGCTAGTTCCCTTTTACCGTTCCCCTCGTTGTGGGGAGCCGGCCTGAAACTTAAGTCCCCCAAAACTGGGGACTTACCTGGGAGGCGGAAGCACCGCCAGTACCAATGCAAAGGCGAGATTGACAGCTGCGACAGATGCCCCAAAGCAACACAAGATTGCAGAGGACCAGGTACACTGACATGATACCTGGCAGCCAAAACTCCGTTAGACCTACAAAACTCCATGACCGAATATTGGCCCAAGACATTTTACCAAAAACAGGCGACAAAGTGGCATACTTCCGAACATCATTAGCACGAGGGTAGACCGCAGGCTGGCTAGCTATGATGACACTGAGGACAACCTCAGACACAAGAGTCCTGGAACAGAGAACTAGGGAAACAGGAGCAACCCACAACAAATCCATTGACACAGAACTGGTGACATGCAGGTTATGGCTCTAAGTCACC
Source organism: Procambarus clarkii (assembly GCF_040958095.1). Classification (NCBI taxonomy): domain Eukaryota; kingdom Metazoa; phylum Arthropoda; class Malacostraca; order Decapoda; family Cambaridae; genus Procambarus; species Procambarus clarkii. The sequence goes on from NC_091197.1 coordinate 33,227,757, forward strand.
ACTGGACACAGCACATGATGCATCCATGGCCAAACAAACCATGCTTCCACAACCAAAGGACCCTCTGGAAGCCTACCGTCTCATTTTTCGCCAGAAAAGGAGATGTCTGCAAATGAACAAAACAACCACTGGTGCTGGAGCAGAGCAGGAAGGTCACTAACCCTACAACCAGAGGCCAAAGCAATAATAAAACAAAGCCTTCCAGAATCCCTCTCGGACCGAATGGGAAAAACGACAATTGATGATGAAGACTCCCGGACTGAAGGGGCCACCACAAATCGAGCAGGCAGGCTCAGGCAGCACATAAGCAGACCGGAGGTGAAAAAGCATGAGAACGCTTGTGGAACAGGGCAGAAGTGACATCAATCCCAAACACAAGCTAAAGCAGCTCCAACTCCACACGATAACAAGAAGCGACAGTATTCGGAATAAGACACTGATTGAGAAAACGCCAGGAAAGAAAGGAAAAAACAACCCAGTTGGGGAACGAGAGGAAAAGATATAGAAAATGGTGAAAAGACTGCCAAGAAATCTCATACTGTTGCTGAAAAGAAGACTGCAGGAGGGACACCATGGGAGGCTGGTGGTGTTCTGTACCCTGAGGACGTACTGTACTGGGAGGCTGGTGGTGTCCTGTACCTGAGGACATACTGTACTGCACTGGGAGGCTGGTGGTGTCCTATACCTGAGGACGTACTGTACTGCACTGATAGGCTGGTGGTGTTCTGTACTCTGAGGACGTACTGTACAGGGAGGCTGGTGGTGTCCTGTACCTGAGGACGTACTGTACTGCACTGATAGGCTGGTGGTGTTCTGTACTCTGAGGACGTACTGTACAGGGAGGCTGGTGGTGTCCTGTACCTGAGGACATACTGTACTGCACTGATAGGCTGGTGGTGTCCTGTACCTGAGGACGTAGTGTACTGCACTGGGAGGCTGGTGGTGTCCTATAGCTGAGGACGTACTGTACTGCACTGGGAGGCTGGTGGTGTCCTATACCTGAGGACGTACTGTACTGCACTGGGAGGCTGGTGGTGTCCTGGGGTCGGATTCAGGAAGGTACTTACAAAGGTTTTACTTCTTAGCTACGAATGTTTTCCTTCTTAGCGCCTTCGTGGCGGTTACGGCGGTATTCAGGTAGCTACACTAAGTGGAAAAACCTTCGTAAGTTCATTCCGGGATCTAAGTGTGGTTTCGACCACTCGTAGCTTTACGTAAACTGGATATAACTCAATTTTTCTCTACTACATAACACTGGGATAGATTTTAAGATTTTGGAACATAAACAAAAGATTATAAAAACTGAATCTAGTGAAGAGGAGTCCTTCGTGTTAGTTATATATGCATTCTCTGCTTGAAACTTAAAGTAAATATGTGTTTGATGATAGTAGAATTAGTTTTATAATAGCAAGATATTATACCCGTAGTTATGAAGTAAATAAACACTGGTGAACATGAAAAATGAGAGGTGATGAGCCCTGCCCGATGGGATCATTTACTATCACCAAATGCCCCTGTTCACCTAGTAGTAAGGGTGTACCTTAGCTATACATACCCATTTCTAATTTATTTAGTTTGGTTTTATTTTGAAATTAAATCTGGGTGAGACATAAAATAAAAATATGCTGCACAAATGATGTTAGGTAAGAAGGGTAAAAATGTCACAAACTTTATTCATTGAATACTTAAAGCTATAATTATGACTATATAGACTATTAAAAGAGAGAGAGGGAAGTAGGGGTCCAAGACCTCTTCCTGTTATACAATTTGGGTGTGGAACAAGTAATTATCAAAAGAAGGCGGCTATGTAGCAGTAAGGCAGTGAGGTGAGGCAGCTACTTATTTGAGAAATGCTTATTTTATTTACCTTATAAGCTGAGGCAACTTATTTTATCTGAGGAATAGTCAGCTGATTCATCTACATTTAGCATGGAACAAATTTGTGTCCAAGACCTCTTCCTGTTACACAATTTGGCTGTGTGTAACCAAACTAGAAGTGCTCTACAAATCAAGGGACCCAGAATGTGGAATGACCTCCCAAATCATGTCAAAGGCTGTACCTCTCTCAACCAGTTTAACAGTTAAACCAAGTACTGCCTAATTAACTCCATGTAACCTAACTTACCTCCTAAATGTCTTGCTATTTTTTAAACAACGCTGTTCACCAACATGTGCAATTGCTGATTTATGCTATGTTAACCGCCCTTTTTGTATTTTTTATGGCTTCTTTCAACACAATTTATACCTAATCCCGATTACTATTAAGTTTTAGTCTAAGTGTTTTTCCCCCACACCTTGCCCGAAATGCTATGAGTATTATTGGCTTTAGGTATTGTATGTACTAGCTCTGTCTATAAATCCAACATTATGTTTGTAAATCAACTGTATTTACTTTTCCTGAATAAAATGTATTTATTATTTATTTTTTAATCAGTAAGTATTAAAAGAAGGCACCAAGCTGGGAAGGCTATGTAGTACCATTGTGTGTAACAATAAACCAAATTTTTTTTTAACAAATAATGCACCTGTATGGTAAAACAAATCCTGTCAGCTGTAAAAATATTGATGCAGTTATTTAAATGAAAAATATAATGAAAGAAATATTACTGGTTTATTTTTATCCTATCTTTTTGTACTGTACAGTATATCCAAGGAAGTGAAAAATTGAGACATAATGCACAATTTAATGAATGATTAGCATGGTTTAGCAGTTCAAAAGAAATATGACTATTACATATCAACATGAGATCTTAATGATCCATGGTCAACATGATTTAATAAGGATAATACAGTACTGTATTTGTAATAATACAAACTATAATTTAAAATCTTTAGTACTGATTTTTTTTTTATTAAGATTAGGTATACACAGCAATGTGCTGCTACCCTATTCTATATGGAATATTACACAGTGTAGATAAAAAACTAGCTATAAGTTTATCTAATACTCCCATCTCACAGGATGGTTAGACATACTGTACATGGAATCAATTTAGAAAATACCAGCCTCAATACAAAAAACAAATCAACTTTGACTAAACAACTCTTCGCGATTTTCACAAGAGGTAAGCACTGAATCATGGAAACATTATATTATAATTACTCTTACCAGTTTCTACAAGACTCCTCTCAAACAATGTATTTTTAAACATGTTTAGGTATACACAGCAATGTGCTGCTTCCCTATTCTGTATAAAGGACCACACAGTGATCAAAACCAGCTACAAGCTCATCCAACATCCTCACCTCAAAGGATGGCCAGTCATACATGGAATTAGGAGGACAAAATACTTAATGCTGATCTATTAGCCTCCACTGGCAAAATCTGGGTGCAGCACAAGAATATCTTCCAATATTTCTGAGTGTATGAAGTAATTACAGAGCTCAAAATACCTCATACCATTTGGTATGAAGTCACTGATAACAGGGCAATCACAGATATAGTGTTGGAGAGTATGTTCTCTCAAGTAGGACTGAAAACAGATGTTTTTTCCACCAAGAGGGCTATAAACCCATGGAACCGCCTACCCGCTGAAGCCGTAAATGCCAAATTCCAGCTAAAAAATATCATTAAGACAATTGGCGGGCCCTTTAACAAGCCGCCGGCTTTCTGTCCTCTTCGAGGCCACTAAATAGTTAGTGGCCCTTGGGTAAATTCAGTAAATATATACAATAATTGTCAGCGCATCTTCCAAGCAACAAGGACAGCTACACAGTATCTCTTAGAATTACGTAGGTAAATAACAAATGTAACATATTTGTTTACTGCAATGTCGGTGCTGGCTGTATAAGTTGAAAAAACATTGTTTTACTTCGAAATATACTAATTTTATAAGAAAATTCGACGTAAATAGGAGGCAGTAGAGCTCCGATAAGCGAGTGCTAAATCTTCAATATGAAGAATGTTGCTGCTCTCTGACTGTCTGACTCTATCGGCACGCAGGTGAACCAACAAATTTCTTCCTAAGTGGACGTTATTGAATTGCACCTAAGCATCTTCTTAGGACACACTTAGGAACCTTCGTAGCAAACCCACTTACGAAGAAATACACGGAGCTTCCTGAATCTAGGTCCAGTACCTGAGGACGTACTGTACTGCACTGGGAGGCTGGTGGTGTTCTGTACCCTGAGGGTGTACTGTACTTTAAAAGAGCTACCTGATCACCATACAAATGGCGATAAATACACGTCAAAGTCCAAACACATAAGGCAGAAGAGAAGACCAAATGAGGGAGGTACGTCACTTGTCCCACCTTCAGATAAAGGTGGAGCCGTGGAAAAATGCCTGGGTCTAGACACCATGCAAGCAGCGCCTGAAACCAAGGCTGAGCTGTCCACCAAAGAGCCAGAAGCAGCACTCTCCGACTGTGGGACTCCAGATGTGCCAAAACACGAAGAAAAAGCTGGACCGGGCAATGGAGGTAAAGGTAGCCCCACCTTGATCAGCCCTGCCGAAAACTGTCTACTCGAGGGCCTCACAGTCGGGCAATGGCGTCATGTAAAGAGGCAGACCAAGCCGACACGAAGAGATCGATGTCTGGGTGCCTGTCCGTCCAGCAAAGCCAGAAGAAGCAATTTTTTTGTTTCAGGGATATTCCTGCATGGGCCCTAAGCCTCTGGCTGCCCCACTAAATGTTACTTGTTTCTGATTAACTTAGGCAGTGTATGAGTATTTATGACTCATAAATTGGAGCAGATATATACCAAGGTAAACTAATTATCAACCGAGACATTACAAAAATTTAATGAGTACATTATGCATAGTATTAAGAAACTGCAGCAACAGAAGCCAACCAGGTTTCTTCATGTGTCACATTTTGGCTAAAGAAAAATCCTATCAACGAAGATTTAACTTGAAATTCTAACAGATTATTGGTATATGTACAATGGCTGATGTAAGAACATACCTTGTAGTTTTCTCCATTATAGTTGTCCAAGCAAGTTCCACAAGCAGACTTTAGATGCTTTCTACACGATTCCATCACAGCATCATCAATCTATAAATGACAAAAGGTTATCATCAAAAGATGGTGCCAAGCTCGACTCCACACTCACACACATGGAGGGGGTGGGATAAGAAAATCCCCCTGCCCCCCCCTCCCCCCTGCAAAGAAACCACATGTTCCTTTTGAATGGAACACGGGACCCAGAGACCCACACCCAACCTCCCCCAAGTCCCAGAAGCTGCAGTCGAGGTCCCCCCAGCGTAGAGCCGGCATTTGTGCCCACCGTCTGAAATAGAAAAGTGGAATCCAAGGGAAAGGCTTCAAGGAAAGAAGTGGATGACAGAAAGAAGGTCCCAAAGCCCAGGCTGGATGAACAGGTTCAACTCCCTCCGTGCCCGAATCAGTAGGAGCAGTTCCCAGAGCTGCCCAAGACATCCCGAACTAAACCCCACCAGAAACCCTCAGATATCTCCGGGCCAGAAAGAGGGGGTAAGAATTAGAAGAGGGGACAAACCCTGCCCCCATTCCCCAATCCAGAAGAAGGATGATGAGTTTCCTGACATTGTCAAATTTCCTGACAAAATTTCATATAAAAAAATCTTCACTTTACTGTGAGAACTTCAAAATTGATTTGAATTATTTATCTATCCTCGTATAGATGAGGAATTCTCATGGAGGAAGAAGAAAACTTCAGTGTAGCTAGAAATGTGAAATTCTGGTTCCATGTGTACAGTTTTTCGAAGGATCTTTCATAAGAGTGAAATTTCATGCAGGCCCCACCAAGATCAATATTTTAGGCAACTGACCTGATATGGTCTCAAAATAGATTCAGATAAAACAAGGACATGTAAACACAACAAATTTGGCATATATAACTTGAAAATGCATACCCCACTCGTTCCCCTACCCATTTTTTTTTAAATCGGGCAGAGGACAAATTTCACCAATAGATTAGCTCCAAATTCCCCATATTGATATAGTACATGGGGAAAAGAAGAGCCATATCTCTAGCATTCCTGAATATTGAAGGATAAGAACTTACATCAATCATAGTGACATATTTTGGCTTCTCTTTAAGCAGTTCCCAGAGTAATGCGCCATCTCCTCCACCCAGAATAAGGATTTCTTTCTCTTCAAAGTTCTCCAGTGATTTATTCATAAGCCCATGAGTGTAGGCCACATCACTTTCAGCAAGATCTGTTTAAAGAGACAAAAATTAATAGGAATCTTTATATTTAATGTAATAACCTTTTAAATAATGGAAACAATAGATAAATTACAACAGTTTCAGTATCATTTAAACCTCAAACAATGCAGGTACTTGGTAAGCCAGTTCTAAAATGAGGTATAATACTTTGTGATAAATATGGCATATCTGTTAAACTGAAAATACTGTAGGAGTAAAGACTACTAATACAGTTCAAAATTTCCCCAAGAGAAAGCCTTTAACTATTTATTATCTTTCACCCCTGGCAATTACCAAACTGTTACATAAGGAACCATGTAGCGGTTAGTAGTTCAGTCTAATAAAGGCATTGTGCCGTGTGAATGAGAGCAACTACACGAGTCAAGAGAAAATGCCCTGGTAATTACTAAAATGGAACTACATTACTAAGAAATACAACAGTGCCAAGTTCCAATTACAGTGCCCAATTCCATTATTGCACAATACCAATTCATTTTTGTAAGGTTTTCACAAAGCAAACACATGTCCCCAAAATGCCCTCAATTCTAACAGGAAAGAGAGGCAGGTTGGGGGATACTCTGGTTGCTTTGAGAAGGACATTTTGTTACAGGCGGCACTTGTATATGGACCGACCTTCATTACCTCCCCAGAACATAATCCCAATGTGCAAGTATCTTGCAGATCCAGCGAAACAAGTTAACAATGATTTGAACGTACCTGAACCTGGTAAACAATGGTCATCTAGGAAAGTGGGACACGTAATGAGAATACAGAAGGCCCACGTGTTTTTCGGACGCTACTTATCTGGATATGCCTTTTACCCATTCTGGGATTGTCTGTATAAAAGAGTCTGATAAACTGGTGTGGCGAGCTGTCAGAATAAAATGGTGCGATTCAGTCCTGAGGCGAGCATCCACTAGGCCTCGCTGCCACCTGGAGGGTGGGGAAGATGGGGCCTAGTTTGCCCAGTGACTATGTTGGGTGCCACTCTAGTGCCTTCTACCCATGTAATGTCACATTTCACGGCCCATCGTTTGGATATGTCACAAGACTGGAATGTTCGTTCCGTGAATTTGTTGGAACAAAAATTTGAAGGAACATCCATGCACCTGTTCCAAACGCCTCCAAATGCACCCATTGTGTCAGTGAAAACTTCAAGGAACAGGATACAGAAAAGAAAGAGGTCAGTGATGACATATGATAAAAAAAAAAGTGAAACTACAGTAATTAAGAATGTGTAGAGTTGAATCCCAATAAGTGCTGTGCACTCTGAATATGTCATTAGAAAGACTGCTTTCAGATAATTTTAAGGCTAAAGCTACCATCTTTAACTTTTTTTTAAGGGAAAGTAATGTAATAGAGGCAGTAAGTAAAACAAAGATGCAGAGTTGATACTGCAGTGTGGCAGTAATACAAGCACAAGTGTGGGGAGACCTAAGCCAGTGACAGCCTGGCCGCTCATGGAAAATTCTCCCAAATTTCACCAATCTACGAAAATTCTGAGCAGTGCTCACACACTGTTGGATGGCTCAGAAGCTTTAAACTCTACCATGCCATTGGGTACATAAGAGTACATGGTGAAAGGCAGTCTGCTGATGCTACTCTGCAGAAGAGCATTTAGTAAATTTGCAGATATGGTGCAGGAACACAATCTCCATAACAGATATATGATGCAGACAAGAAAAGTTTGCACTGGCGTATGTTACCCACAGACACGATGGCTCGGTGGTGAAGATGATCATTTAGAGGAGTTATAATCTTATCAAACAATTTCTGTGTTGTTCTGTGCAAATGCAGCTGAAAAGCACAAATTTAAATTAGTACTTGTGATTGGAATTAGCAAAAAACATCAGGGCTTTAAAGACAATTAGGTGCCTCTGTGATTTATAAGAACCAGTCAGGTGGGTGGATATCTAGTAATATTTGCGTAGTGGTTTAATAAGAACTTTGTCCCAAGGTGAAGGAACACCTGAAAAGTGTTGTGCTTCTGCTAGACAACAGTGCAACACATCCACAAGGTGATGAGCTCATAAATAACATCATCATTGGTACATTCTTACCACTCATTATAACTTTACTGATTTAACTCATGGATTAAAGGATAATTAAGAACCTTAAGCACTACTACAACAGGACGTTTGCCAGACGTCTTAATAATCAGCCAGGAACAATTAAGGACACTGTTGACCAGACCACACACTAGAAAATGAAGGGACGACGACGTTTCGGTCCATCCAGGACCACTCTCAAGTCGATTGTCGACTTGAGAATGGTCCAGGACGGACCGAAACGTCGTAGTCCCTTCACTTTCTAGTGTGTGGTTTGGTCAACATACTTCTGCCACGTTATTGTGACTCATCGTCTGCATATGAATTAAGGACATTTTTTTTAAATCTGAACAATAAAGTCAGCTATTTGGACTATTGCTAGAGCATGGGTAAAGTAAAGCTAACAACACTTAGAAATGGTTGGAGAAAACCTTGGACTGCATCAGGTCAGTTTCCCGAGGAAGATGACGAGGGGCAGATGTTGAAGGATTTAGGGCCAAGAAAGTTAGTGAGAAGAACAAATTAAGAGAGGCACTCCTAGCCTGTGTCAGGAGGATTAGGTTCCCAGAACTGATAGCAGAACTGGTGACAGAAACACTAGATCACATGGATAAGTGAATACATTATGACAAGCCCCAACCTCCTCCTCTTTCTTGATAATAGGCGCAGTTTGCATAAAGGATTTGTCCTATAGATGACTGCACCAGTACAGATGTTGGGAGATGCGTTTATGTTGAGGTTGATAAGTTTCTAAAGGGCTTGTTGCATTGTGTTGTAGATAGAGGAGCGGCGACTAAAACAGAGGTGTATGTTAACACTATCGGTCACTGGACAGGCGCGCGGTCAACTTAGGGGTCATGCACCCGACGTGCGGGCGAGTGTGCGGGTAACCGCGCGGTGACACCTAAACGTATATACTCATTTCAGCTTTCTCACCTTAACCCTTAAATGGCGCATAGCTATATACCATTTGACACCCACAAAAAAAAAAAAAAAAAAAAAAATAATATTATTTCTTCCTAACCTGTTAATTTGTGTTCACTGATCACGATCACGGGAAAAATAATAAAAAAAAACGTAAGCAGCATATATTGCCCACTATAAGGCGGGGAAGTGTGGCAAAAATCAGGCACTGACTGAGCGTGCGTCCCAGGCAGTCTGTTGATCGCCAGCTGTCAGGCCAGAGTTTCCACAAAGAGATAATTACCTAATTATTTCAATGTCTCTGATTGATTTTTCGTAGTTTTTTTGCTGTAATATTATTCAATAGTGTGTAGTGTGATATATTTATATAATAAAATGAGTGAATCATCGCTGTACTCAAAAATGTGGTGTGCATATTGTTGATTCAATTATGTTCATCAAACAGTGAACAAATACTTTGTCGGTTATTACACTATATACACAGGTTATATATAAGTATCTGCATGTTTTGTTCACCATGACAAACCACTAAGTTGGTATGCCGAGTGGCAGTGACAGTGGCAGGCAGTGACTGGCTGCCACTCCCTCCCTCACCTCACCTCACCTGACTTGCCACCATTCTCCACCCACCATACTGTTTTTGCTTTTATATACAGACGTTATATATAAGTATTTACATGTCTTGTTCACCATAACTGTACATCTAAGCTTGTATGGTGAGTAAAGGCACAGAGACATAGCTACAGTTCCAAAGTGTGTTTGTACAAAATGAAATCTTTAGAGAACCAGATACAATAAGAATTCCAGAGAACAACATAGAACACATAGAGGTGTCTAGAGACGAAGTGGAAAAAATGCTCAAGGAGCTCGGTAAGAACAAAGCAGCTGGCCCAGATGGCGTTTCACCATGGGTTCTGAGAGAATGTGCATCTGAGCTCAGCATTCCACTTCACCTGATCTTTCAGGCATCCCTGTGTACAGGAATCGTAGCAGACGGGTGGAAACAGGCTAACATAGTTCCAATCTACAAAAGTGGCAGCAGGGAAGACCCCCTCAATTATAGACCTGTATCATTGACAAGTGTAATAGTGAAAGTATTGGAAAAACTAATCAAAACTAAATGGGTAGAACACCTAGAGAGAAATGATATAATATCAGACAGACAGTATGGTTTTCGATCTGGAAGATCCTGTGTATCGAATTTACTCAGTTTCTATGATCGAGCCACAGAGATATTACAGGAAAGAGATGGTTGGGTTGACTGCATCTATCTGGACCTAAAAAAGGCTTTCGACAGAGTTCCACATAAGAGGTTGTTCTGGAAACTGGAAAATATTGGAGGGGTGACAGGTAAGCTTCTATCATGGATGAAAAATTTTCTGACTGATAGAAAAATGAGGGCAGTAATCAGAGGCAATGTATCGGAATGGAGAAATGTCACAAGTGGAGTACCACAGGGTTCAGTTCTTGCACCAGTGATGTTTATTGTGTACATAAATGATCTACCAGTTGGTATACAGAATTATATGAACATGTTTGCTGATGATGCTAAGATAATAGGAAGGATAAGAAATTTAGATGACTGTCATGCCCTTCAAGAAGACCTGGACAAAATAAGTATATGGAGCACCACTTGGCAAATGGAATTTAATGTTAATAAATGTCATGTTATGGAATGTGGAATAGGAGAACATAGACCCCACACAACCTATATATTATGTGAGAAATCTTTAAAGAATTCTGATAAAGAAAGAGATCTAGGAGTGGTTCTAGATAGAAAACTATCACCTGAGGACCACATAAAGAATATTGTGCAAGGAGCCTATGCTATGCTTTCTAACTTCAGAATTGCATTTAAATACATGGATGGCGATATACTAAAGAAATTGTTCATGACTTTTGTTAGGCCAAAGCTAGAATATGCAGCTGTTGTGTGGTGCCCATATCTTAAGAAGCACATCAACAAACTGGAAAAGGTGCAAAGACATGCTACTAAGTGGCTCCCAGAACTGAAGGGCAAGAGCTACGAGGAGAGGTTAGAAGCATTAAATATGCCAAAACTAGAAGACAGAAGAAAAAGAGGTGATATGATCACTACATACAAAATAGTTACAGGAATTGATAAAATCGACAGGGAAGACTTCCTGAGACCTGGAATTTCAAGAACAAGAGGTCATAGATTTAAACTAGCTAAACACAGATGCCGAAGAAATATAAGAAAATTCACCTTCGCAAATAGAGTGGTAGACGGTTGGAACAAGTTAAGTGTGAAGGTGGTGGAGGCCAAGACCGTCAATAGTTTCAAAGCGTTATATGACAAAGAGTGCTGGGAAGACGGGACACCACGAGCGTAGCTCTCATCCTGTAACTACACTTAGGTAATTACACTTAGGTAATTACTCACACAGTCAGCTGGTGGCGGCCGCCCTCAAGGCCAGACGCACTAATATTTCTCCTACAACAATACTGTTTGTGGTGTTATTATGCTATATACACACATTATATATAAATATCTACCTGTTTTATTCACCATACTTGTACAAGTAAACTGGTATGGTGCCCAAAGACCATCGTGGTCATCAGTAAACAACATGATAAGTCCTGCAGACGACGCTCCACCCCTCACCAAAATGGCGGCTCCCAACCTCCTACTCTCGCTGTTATCTCACACTAAACACACGTTATATATAAGTATCTACATTTGTGTTCACCATAGTGAACCACTAAGCTGGTATGGTGAGTGCAGTCAATAAAAGGTGGCCACACACACTCAAAAGACAACGCCACCATCCTCCCTCCCACAGCATTACTCCTCCCTCCATGGCGCACAGCGCCAAATATCATCACAATCCTGCTATTATCAGAACCCTGGTCAGTTTTATCACAGTCAGGGGTCTTCTGTAATAATATCATCGCTACATAATAGCATGAACAAGTATATTATGGCATTTTTAATCGATGCTGTGGTCACAAGCTAAACAGTAGTGCTGTGAGCTTATGCTGCGTGCGTCAGGCTTGGTAGCTCACTCAATACTGAGGCCCCTAACACCCGGGAGTTTGGCCCACGATTTTTTTTAAAAAATGGCGTCTGTTTACAAGAGCCCTGATGAAGGTGTGGTGAACCCCATGTATCCGCGGTCCGTTTAAAGCTTACGTAGTACTCCAAAGCATCATATGATGTGATGCGCAATTTACTGCAAGTCGGTCAAAGCATCATATGATGCGATGCGCAATTGAAGGGTTAATTCTCATGCTACGTCGCTCGTTTCGGTATTATTGTGATCGCAATTAAATTCCCTACAGGTGTGTATAAATATAATGTACAAAAGCATGGCGTGACTCCCAACAGCAAAGCCTAAAGTCGGCAAAAGTTACTCGTGACAGCACAAAATGAGTAAAATGTGCATACTCGTTCCATTTTTCTCACCTTAATTCTCGTGCTACGTCACTCGTTTTGGTATCATTGTGTTCGCAATTAAATTCATTATAGATGTGCATGAATATAATGTACAAAAGTTTGGAGTGCCTCCCCACAGAAAAGCCTAAAGTTACCCGTGAACGAGCACCAATTTGTACACTGCAACTTAATGTGTATACTCGTTCAGTTTGATAACATCAATTTTCATGTTACGTCTTTCATTTTGGTATCAAATTGTTCGCAATAAAAAGGCGCGTATTTTAACACGAGTCCCATAATAATAGAGCAATAACTGGAATTTTAACAAATATTTTAATTCTGGAAGCTCATCATCACAAAATTATTTATATCTTTCCAGTGTTCTGACATAAATTTTTTTTGTGTTACATCTTTCATTTTGGTATCAAATTGTTCGCGACGTAAAGGCGCACATTTTAAAACTAGTCCCAACATAATAGCACAATAAATAGAATTTTAACAAATATTTTCAAATTTTGACCAAAAAACCAGCGTTGAATGTAATGAAACGCCATTTTCTGGGTGAGACCCGGAGGCTCCCCGGAGCTTTACCGGCTGATATGCTAATGTCAGACTTTGGCATCAGTCATGTGTATGGAGTTCTAGGGCCTACCGGGGACCACGAGCCAGAACCTGGCCCCCTCAGAGAGGCAAGGGGAGCAATGGCCTATAGAAACCCCCGTGTGGTTGGAAGCATTCTATGTCTGCCATCGACCGGGTCAAGCATCCAGAAAGGTAAGCATTCCAAAACAAACCCCTATTCTGGTGAAAATTGCTACCTAAGCCGAACTAGTGGATAGAACTCTTCATCAGAAAACAAAGAAACTAGTATGACGTCATACGTCACAGCGCCGCTGTCTGCGCAGCTCCCCCCTCCCCGGGAGGGGGAAGGGGGAGCCCCAGACCTCCCACGCCGGCTATCCACCCATCAGTTCTGAGGCTGGATGTCAAAACACGCGAAAAACGCCGACCGGAGGGAGGGAGGGTTGCCGGGGAGCCTCCGGGTCTCACCCAGAAAATGGCGTTTCATTACATTCAACGCTGGTTTTCTGGGGGGAGCCCCGTCGGCTCCCCGGAGCTAACTACCCACAGAGGAAGGTCAAAGGGACAAAACCGGGAGGCGGACACCACGCACCCCCCAAGGAGGCGAGACAACCGGCAGCAAACGCCAACCCAAGGCGCCACAGCCCCGAAAATCCAGGGAACAACACGAGAACCACGAGCAGCAAGGCCCCTGCACGAACACCAAAAATCCATGCCCGAAAGACTGCAAGGCCACGTCGCCCAGACGGCAGCGAGAGCAGCGAAGCCACGAACGCCACAGGCATGAGGGAAGAACACAGGCAGCTAAGCCGCAAGAACACGGCTGACCACCCGGGATATCATCACCCGCGAACCGGGAAGGACAGAACCGGATCAACGCAAAACGCGCTCCGGACCCAAACGCCGTGGCACGCAAACAACAGCGGAGGGCCGCCACTGAACACAAAAACGACACACCCCCGGCCCGACCAATGAAGCACCAACAAACCCTGGACCCCTCCAGAACGCTGCAGCCCCACCCCGCGCCAGAAAAGATGGAGACTGCTGCCATCAAACAACCAAAACGCTAAAACCGAAGGAGCAAGAAAACTCAGCGAACGGACCCCCAGAGGCAAAGGCCCAAAGGAAAGAGCCGACGAAAAAACACCGGAACCGAAGGGGCACTACCAACCGAGGAGAAGATAGAGCACGCTGACCAGAGACCAGGATGGTGCAAGCGGCGCACGAACAGGCCGGAGGTGAAACGACGCACAAGACAGCTGACTAACGGTGCAGAAGCAACACCAAGACCGAAAGCAAGCTGAAGCGGCTCCGCCTGCGCCGCACGAAAAGAGGCGACAGTATGTGGCAAGACGACGGCCCCCAACCCCCACTAGAAAACCAAGCCGAGAGTAAACCAAGCTAACAAGAGTAACCACCTAAGAAGGGACAGGAAAAGGAAGGACCGCCAAAATACCCATACTGCCGCCAAGAGAAGCACGCGGGTGGGACACCTACCACGAAGCCACCCGACAACCAACCGGAGGCGAGACCACGAGGCAGAACATAAGCAGCCCTGACAAGGCCCCCCCCCGAGCCCAGGAAAAAGGCGGAGCCGCGAGAAGATCTCGGGCGCGACCACCGAATCCCAGGCGGCACAAGGAGACGGAACGTCTGCCGAACAGAAAAACTCCCCAAAGCATGCAAGCCCGCCAGGAGTTCAGAAACGACGGATCCGACGCGAGACATCGCAAGAAACCCCCCCCCCCCCAAAAAAAAAAAACGGCAGTGCAAGCTAGGAAAACCAAAGAAGGCGGAAGGGTCGCCGCCAGAACAGGACCCGAACCAAGGGGCATGAACAACTGCAATAGGCCGAGATAAAGAAGCACATCACAGGACACAGGCTGACCAACGCCTAAGAACACACGCAGAACATCCCTGCTGCAGAAGAGGCAGGAAGAAAGAGCAGAAGCACAAAAAAAAAAAAAAACCAGGAGAACAATAAGGGGTGGACAATCAGGCAGGGACAAAAACCCCACGCAATCCCCAGGCACAAAACGGCAGCAAAGTGCCACTCCACAACCGGACACAGGAACAAGGACACGCCACCGTGAAACACGGTACCAATGCACACGTGCAGTAGCAGCAACAGGCACCACTGCAACATGCAACATGTAAATACCAACTCCCCTCTGCAAAGGCAGAGAACGGAGCAGGCAGACCCCAGACAGGGCCAACGGAGACACGACAAAACCCCGCAGGCCCAGAAACCTGCACCAGGCGACCGACGGCGGAGAAACCCCGCTCGATACCTGCTGGATGAGGTACTGGGAGCTCTTTTACACCTGAAGCCCGGCCCAAGGTCAGGCCAGACCGGCCAGAGGATGGCCCACCAGGCAGCTGCTAGGAGCAGTCCACTGGCCCACATACCCCCACAACCAGGACGGGCCGGAACCGCCATACGAAAACAGGCCAGTGCGCCCTGGAAGTCCACGGACGAACCAGCAAGAAGGCTTATGCTCGCAAGTAGGTCGTGTAACAAGCACTGACCACTGATGGTAATACAGTGTTCCCCAAAAGTGCCAATAGCACCACTGCACTCCACTGGTACTATCCCGCAAGTTCTACCAGATAGGCGGGACCCAAGAGCCAGAGCTCAAATCCTGCAAGCACAGCCAGGAGCCTCACCAGGTGAGTACAGAACCAACCCTACAACCCCCACACCTCACAACATTAAAAAAGGAGGGTCCCCTGAATGACTCCAGCATGGGTTGGACATGCACATGAGGGGGACAGGAAGGGGTGATAAAGGGACAGTCACTGGTGTGCGAACGGTCTCAGTCGTACAAAAAAACACCTAAATAAAGACAGGTATATAAACACCGCCGCATCCAGCGCCCGGCCAAAAGACGCCAGACCGCAGAAACTCACCTGGCGAATGGTGGCACGAACTTGACACGACTCAACCGTGCCCAGAAGAACTTGGGAGCACCGCCAGGTGAAGACGCCAGAGCCGGACCCTGCCGGACCCACAGGAGAACAGGGAGAGGCGAAGGAGGCGGTCCACACCCAGTACACAGGGAAAACCGCGGTGTCCTCCCCACAACTAGGAACCAGGACGCCCCCGGCGCGAAGGGGCACATACCGCAGCCAGGGAGAAGAACGAGAGGCGAAGCACTGTAGCAAAAAAGGGCGCAAAACCCCAGCACTGAAACACCGCCCAGACCAAAACAAACTCCACGGCGCATGCGCATAACACGCTGGCCGAACCGCACACCCTCCCTGCGGGAAGGCGCCAGCCAGGACTACTGCACGAGAAAAGTAGCCAAAAGAGGAAGCAGGAACAATAAAACCGGCCAAAGAAGCAAAGAGCCCAAAAAGGAACCCAACCGGGCGACAAGTAGCCCAACCGGGCGACAAGTAGCCCAACCGGGCGACAAGTAGCCCAACAGGGCGACAAGTAGCCCAACAGGGCGACAAGTAGCCCAACAGGGCGACAAGTACGAGGAGCCGACAGACGTTCCAAGAATGCGGGAAGTAGCGAAAAACCTTCCCGTACCCTCGAGAACACAGAAGCCAACACTAGTCCCGAAGGCATATGAAGGCGCAGGCGCACCCGAGATCAGAAGTCACGCAGAACCCCATCGAACAGGGAAACATGACAAAAACACCGTCCCAAAAACGGGGGGTGGAAACATCCACCCACAGGACGGAACCAACCGACTCAAAGGCCAAGGAACCGAGCCCGGGGAGGGGCCGACGTCTAACAGCACGTACGGCGAGTGGGGAGGAAAGACCCCACTCCGCGTAACCACAAGCCCCGCCTAGAGGGGGATAAAAAAACCCCACGGGGTCTAACGGGGCCAAGGCCCCCCCAAGTCAGCCCCTCCCCAGCCCCGGGAACCTACACGACAGGCCCCGGGGCTGAGCCGTTTCCCCAAAGCCCCAGCCGTACCAGAAAACCGGGGCAGCCGTGAAAACACTAAGGAAGGGAACCCACTGGCAGACTCATACAACACGGCTGGAGGAACAGGCCCAAATGCCCCCGTCACTACCCCGGAAGGGGAATTCCCCGAGACTGCCCGAGTCTCAACACCACCAAAAACCCCGCCCCGAACCTACAGACGGTAAGGAACCGGATGCAGGCAGGAAGGGTGAACCAGGGGAAAGACAAGGGGGCGTGGATGGAACCGAAGCAACCAACACCCCCAAGTCCCAAAACGAACTACAACGGGGCAGCCCCGGGGCTCCCGGGGCGGAAACCACGAGAACGTTGCCACCACCAAGGCTCAAGTGCAACGCCCCAGCTGCCCGCACCCGCTTTGTTAGCACAACTGGGTAACCGAGCCACAACGAGCAACCAAACTCGCAGGACTCCGGGTCGAAGGTGTCACCGACCCCACAGGCAGCAGACGGAGGCAAAACAGAGAGTCACCCAGAGACAAAAGGTGAGAGCAACCCTCAAACTCGCTGGAAGCGAGGGGGGGCTCTGGGGTCACATCCATCGGACCCGCGCGCCCCCAGGGGTTTCCCAGGGTCCCGAGCGTTTACTTTAAGAGGACTCGCGCTCAGGTAATCCCAGGCAGGGTACTGCTAACCGGCACCCAAAGCTACCAAACAACTTTCTAAGAGCTGAACCCCCGGGACGTGTACACTCACGGGGACCTAGCAGGGGTACCACCAGAAAATACTCAGAACACAAGGGACACAAGGGGCAAGAACGAAGGCAGACCCCCCACCAGGTAGATAAACAAAAAGAAAAAGAAAACCCCGCAAGAGGACAGCGTACCCAAGCGGAACAGAGCCGGCCGCTATGATTGGTAAAGACAAGCTGCACAGTACCCCGCACCCCACCAGTGCTCTGCCCCTTACTCTAAGGCGAACAAGGGAGACAGAACACCCGAGCACACAAAGAGCGGCCGAAAACCAAGCAGTAAACGGCCAAGGAGGGGCAGGACCCAAGGAACTTGTGGAAGGTGGCCCCAAGCCCCAAGGGCAGTACTTACAGGGCACCTAGGGAAGGGAACCCTAGGCGCATGCAGCCCGAGTACTGGAGAATCACTCCCGGCTCACGCACCACCTAGAAAACAGACACCACACTCTAGGTACAGTGCTGAAACAACCACTGGAGCCGGAGCACATAACCATTGCCTATAGCATCAGCCGAAGAACTGATGGGTGGATAGCCGGCGTGGGAGGTCTGGGGCTCCCCCTTCCCCCTCCCGGGGAGGGGGGAGCTGCGCAGACAGCGGCGCGGTGACGTATGACGTCATACTAGTTTCCTTGTTTTCTGTTGAAGAGTTCTATCCACTAGTTCGGCTTAGGTAGCAATTTTCACCAGAATAGGGGTTTCTTTTGGAATGCTTACCTTTCTGGATGCTTGACCCGATCGATGGCAGACATAGAATGCTTCCAACCACACGGGGCTTTCTATAGGCCATTGCTCCCCTTGCCTCTCTGAGGGGGGCCAGGTTCTGGCTCGTGGTCCCCGGTAGGCCCTAGAACTCCATACACATGACTGATGCCAAAGTCTGACATTAGCATATCAGCCGGTAAAGCTCCGGGGAGCCGACGGGGCTCCCCCCAGAAACCTATTTATAATCATATAAGTGTTCGGACATCAAGTTTCATGTTACATCTTTCATTTTGGTATCAAATTGTGCGCATTCTAAAGGCACTTATTTTGATACTATTCCTAGGTCGATTGGATAAAAAATGAATTTTATACAAATATTTTTGTAGTGGACGCAAGTCCGGTCCAAAGTTAGGACTCGGGAGAAAAATAATGGACGCGAGTTCGATCCAAAGTTACCGATAGTGTTAAGAGGGAGATTTGCCGCACCGTAGGGCGGTATGTTGTGTTTATAGTGTCAGCTGATCCAAGGTGTTGTGACTAGCCAGTTGTTTTCTGTTTTTAGCTGTTGCTGGTGCCAGGTATAAATGTGGAACGGGTCAGATGTAGCCCAATTTGTTGGTCAACATTTAGTTGGAGATATTTAGCCAGTGCTTTGACTATTTGATATTTTTCCTGTAACGAGAGATCACCATCTCCTAATATATGCTCGATGGTAAAGGGTATTTTAAGTGCGATAAATACTTGTTTGAAATTTACTCTGGCACTATGATGTCAGAAGCAGTGAAGGAGGACGTGTTCGATTGTTTCAGGCACCTGACAGTGGATGCAGAGTTCGTTGATGTCTGTTTTGTACTTAGAGCTGTGTGCTGCCAGTTTGGTGTGTCCCAGCCTTAATCTGGTCATTGTTACATCAATTTCTCTGCTTTTATATCTGACATGTTTCCAAGTTTCCTATTTCTTTTTAATGGACCCATCGTACAAAGGTGAGCATGACGTTTTCCATTTTGTTGCAAAATCTTGGGTGATGGTATTTTTGAAGGCTCCTTTACGTGCAACATGGGGAATTGGATGACGGGTAATGTGAGGTGTATTGTGCATTGCTTTGGCTAGTTGATCTACAAGTTCATTATGGAGTATACCACAATGCGCTGGGACCCATTGGATAGAGGTGTCATAACTGTTTAATCAATGTTGATGAAGAAGTTGAAGGCATGGGTAGACAAACTCTTTGCATCTGCTTGATGGGGTTCTGGGAGTTCTTCTACTCCACAAGCCTGGCCCAAGGCCAGGCTCGACATGTGAGAGTTTGGTCCACCAGGCTGTTGCTTGGAGCGGCCTGCAGGCCCACATACCCACCACAGCCCGGCTGATCAGATGAATGGCATGTTGTTGAAGAGTACGTAATTGCTTGAATCGCACTCTTGGAGTCACTACAGATTGTATATATCCCAACTGGTAATGTTGTGATTATTTGGAGAGCTTGACATAAGGCATAAAATTCAGCTGTGAAAATAAGAGTTGGTTTGGTAACTGCCATCCCTGATTGAGATGGTATTGTGGGATCCATACAGCACTAGTGACCGAGGGTGCGCCGTTCATGAGGATGCAAGCTCCATTTACGTAAATCTCTGTGGTATTTGGGTAGTAATTTTTCATTCTTGACACAAAGACTGAGGCTGTGGTAGAGTTTGGAGTAGACTTTGGAATGTTGTCTTCCAGTTGTATTGATGTTTTAGGAGTTGTATAAAGCCAGTTTGAAACATCAATGATGATGAGTACATTGAAGGTGATGGTGAAGAGGAGGATGAAGAAGTGTTAAAGGAAAGAGGTAACGGAAAAAGTTCAATATTGTGAAGGTATTCTGACAATTATAGAAACAAGCAACAGTGAGTTGAACACTGAGGACATGATGAGCCACTACAGTTTGTATATGAAGTTTTTGCTAACAAGAGTGAAGTGAACAACACAAATATCAATTAAAGCATCTTTTGCAAAGGCTTCCAAGAAAGTTTACATTGCACCACCTGCACCTGACTCATCACATGTTGACCCAAATACTTTAACATCTGAGGTTACCTCATCACCATTAGTCTCCACTTCAGTCACCCCAACACCACCAACATCCACTACCACCTCTTCTATCTAAATAACAATGCTGCATCAGTAATAATCATCTAGTTAACAAGTGGATCAGAACTTCTCATATTGGTGAATAGAAACAAAATACAGTATCCACTTTATTTAAGAACCTCAGATTTACCATTTCGCCGGTTCTAACGACTGAATTTGAGATTGGCAACTGGTGCCTTATTTCCCGAATAATTGGCTGTTAAATCTGGAATACGATATTGAGTTCACCATGTCTGGTGCTCATTAAACTGAGGCCACTATTGGGTTTGTTGTGACACACTTGCCCTCACTAGGCCAGCGGTTACATTTTGCCTTCACAGATTTCACTGCCTCTTATGTAGCATCCAGTCATTCATAACCAGTCAGGCATTCAGTTATGGTGGCAGCCAATCACAGTAAAAATATGAGTGATGTCAGGCACTCGGGCAGTCTGCCTCCCAGGCCATCTATCTTGAGGTTATCTCGAGGTGATTTCGGGACTTAGTGTCCCTGTGGCCCGGTCCTCGACTAGGCCTCCTTTTTGTTACACACCTCCAGGAAGCAGTCCGTAGCAGCTGTCTAACTCCCAGGTACCTATTTACTGCTAGATGAACAGAAGCATCAGGTTGAAAGAAACTCTGCCCATTTGTTTCCGCCTCCACCTGGAATGGAACCCAGAACCTCAGAACTACAAATCCGAAGCGCTGTTCACTCAACTGTCAGGCCCCAATGGAGGGGGCTGGGGGATGGATCGGGCGAGACTTATAAGCCAGTCTGTGATAGTCCTAGTCTGATATCTCTGCTGCCCACCCGATCTGCTACTGCTGGCCGCTCACCCTCTGTTGTCCACCCTGCTACTCGCTCACCCACTCCCTCTGCCACCCACCTCTCTACTCTACCATCTGTCCCCTGCCACCAGCCCACTCATTCCGCTGCTTGCACACCCTGCCACCCACCCTACTACTCTCCCACACACCCACTCTGCTGCCCAATTATCCTGCCACCAGCTCACTCTGCTGGTCAACAACCACCACCATCCAACCAGCCACCAGCCTGCCCACTCTGCTGCCTCCATGCCCATATGCCCATCTACCTCCCCGCTATGTAGGTAGTTGGTAGGTAGTGGATACCCACGTTATTGTGACTCATTGTCTTCAGTTGATGTTACGTGACTCAACTTGTCCTACAAAGAACATCGCTTTTCGCTCATATGCAATACACAAGGCCAAAAATTGTCATACTAGAAAATGGAAGCGGCTCACGAAAGTGACGTACTGTCCCGTTTTCTGTTTTGGGTCCTCTGGTAGGTTAAGAGAGGATATTTTAAATTGAGTTTTCTTGATGTTGGGAAACCTTAGGAGAACGAGCTGCACAACCAGGGGAAATAGATGGTCAAGTGTTTAGTGTCAGGAAGTCATATTATTGTAATACTGTACATATATGCATTTTGAGTCTGATCTGGACTTTGTCATGTGTTGACAGTTAGTTTTAGACTGCTTAGTGCCTTTATGAAGATAGGATGCCATCAGTAGAGGCTATGTCATCCAAGTAGTAACTCCACCAGGATATATATAAAACATTTACAATAATTCTAGTGAAGTTAATGCCTCCTAAGTGGACCCTCGAGATTCAAGTGTGTCATTGGAGCATACAACTCCACCCCCAAGCCTACTCAGAGTCCACTGTGCCCACTTGTAAGGGAGCGTTCTCTCAGCTTTATACTGTTGACTCCATGTTGCATGTCCACGAGAGATGGGAATGTATCCCTTTGTGCTCTCAGTACATAAGCATGTACACATAGGCTATGTTCCTTAATGTTGTCCTAAGACCTAGCTTGTTTAGTCTCTAATGAGAGACCAAGTTTTAAGCAGCATAATTATGCTACGAAGGATGTAGTAGGTTTATTCAGTACATAGAGATAGACCACACTAGCAAATAGTGGCAGCGAGCACCTGCCCTCCACCTCTACAGGAGCTACTTGGGTGAACTTTTGGCCTCAGGTAGTGGCAAGCAGTCAGGTCATTCCCGCCAAACACACACCGAAACTACGACGTTGCTACAACGTTCGAACAAGTTTTAACACCTCCTAACCAGTTATAACAACCAATATAGCAAGTTGTAACAACGTTCTAATATGTCATAAACACGTTAAGCCATGATGTAACAACTTTATTACAACTTGTAACAAGCGGAAAATAGAGACAGTTACGGTTTGTGTTTCCAGGGTTCACACGAGGTGACCCAAGTAACCATGACACATCAATGACATTATCTACCCACATGACCTCTGATGACATATGTGAAGTCTAACATATCTATGTCATTGCTGCCACCTTTCTCTGATTGGCTAATCAAGAAAGAATGACTGTATGCTGGCTAGCACATGTCCCCATGCCAGGCAAGCTACTGCAACCTCGGACAGTGTCAGAAAGATGTGTGCATGAGTAGCTAAAGGCCACAGCTTGATTGCATCATTCTAAATCCTTAAGTAAGTCTAGTTAACACTAATTCATCGTACAATAGCCTGTAAGAAGCTGGAACCCTGCAGTTCAATTATTTTCATCAAATCAAGTTAAACTGATTGTAAAGTAGATATCACACTGGCACAACTAGATGCAATAGACTGAGTAGAGTGCCATTTCATCACAGAATATCCAAGTCATTAGTAGAATAAAAGTAAATTACATGATGAGTGAACATAGGTTGCTAAACTACAGTGCAGCCACAGAGAAATTCAAAGCATGAAATGCTTTAAAGTTGATCTGAAGAAAGAATGAATACCTCTAGCTGTCATTCTAAGTTTCACTCATTAATGTGCAAGCCGCTCACACGTGAACCCATGCAAGTGAACCATGAGTGCAGCTGTGTAGCCAAATCACGTGTGTGCAGAATCCAGCCTGCACCTTCAAGGCATCCAGAGTTGCGACCTGCTGTCATTACTGACCACATGATCCGCCCAGGATTCCTGGAAACACCCCGCACCACCCTGCATCTACAGCTACCACCACATGCAACCAAATGTAGATGACATTCAGCAGGCCAGCTACGAGACCGATGCAACGAGAAGACCAGCCATTCAGATCTACATAGCCGAGTGTGGAAAGAGGTAGTGATTGGTTGAGGCTGGCCAGTTATTATAAGTACTATTACTCTGATTAATTTACTGATATTACTCACCTGCAACAGGTGGAGGTGGAGTTTAAAGACCAAACTTGACAAAGAACGAGTGATTATCAGTATGTCACGCCATTCAGCTGTAAGAGTGAATGTATATTGTTACATACACAATACATTTAGTTATGTGCATGTTATGTTGACTGTCAGTTTGATAGGTCATTATTGTTGCTAATTGTGCATGTCATTACTGTTCCAGAGTATCGAGAAGGAACTTGTACAAGTCCTGTGCGATAAGCCGTGATAATTATGCCATATCTTGTGATAAGTTGTCTGGAGGACGCGTTAAGACAGGATTATCAGCGGGTATACTGCACGATCAGTCAGCGAGGCGTCCAAGTGTTTCTCCGACACGATAGAAGCTTCGACGACATCAATCTTAAGTAGTGAATGCTCTGTGTATTATAGTACACAAGTTCTGTAAATAAATATTTATAGGCTTACATCTGTGTGTAAATCCTGTCTGTATACTGTCACATCAAATGTTAAACGTGACATCAGCATGAGCTATTAGTTCCAAGTTCCTACTACAGCACTACACAAGCCCTACACTATAGCTCAAGATGACACTCTCCTGGCACACTGCTGGCTCAAGATGACACTCTCCTGGCACACACTGCTGGCTCAAGATGACACTCTCCTGGCACACAGTTCCAAAGTTCCAAACTACAGCACTACATAAGCCCTACACTAGAAATTTGATGTTCTCCTCTAGTTATGCTTGTGGGGATTGAGCTCTGGCTCTTTGGTCCCGCCTCTCAACTGTCAATCAACTTGTGTGCAGATTCTGGAGCCTATTGGGCTCTATCAAATCTACATTTGAAACTGTGTATGGAGTCAGCCTCCACCACATCACTGCCTAGTGCATTCCTCCATTTGTTAACTACTCTGACACTGAAAAAATTCTTTCTAATGCCTCTGTGGGTCATTTGGGTACTAAGTTTCCACCTGTGATCCCTTTTTGTGTTCTACCCGTGCTGAAGAGTTTGTCTTTGTCCACCCTGTCAATTGCCCTGAGAATTTTATAGGTGGTGATCATGTCTTCCCTTACTTTTCTGTCTTCCAGGGATGTGAGGGTTAGCTCCTGTAGCCTTTCTGCATAGCTCATACCTCTCGGTTTTGGAACTAGTTTGGTGGCATACCTTTGAATTTTCTTTAACTATGCCTTGTGTTTAACTAGGTATGGACTCCAGGCTGGAGCTGCATACTCCAGGATTGGTCTGACATAAGTGGTATACAAGGTCCTGAACGATTCCTTACACAAGTTTCTAAAGGCAGTTCTTATGTTGGCCAATCTAGCATATGCCACTGATGATATCCTTTTGATATGGGCTACTAGGGACAGGTGTGGTATGATATCAATCCCCAGATCTATTTAGATGACCAGAATTTAGCCTTTTCCTTTCTGATCCCTTCCTTGGATACGTTATCCCTACCTCTCCCCAGATACTCAAATGTCAATATGCTGTGGTCACTCATTCCCATGGGGGCTTCAAATTTTACTTACCTTATTTCCGACTCATTTAAGGTGAATGTCAGGTCGAGTCTAGCTGCTTCGTCATTGCCTCTCATTCTTGTGGGGTTCCTTGACATGTTGGCTCAAATTGTTGCTGCCACTTCCAAGAATTTAGCTCTCCCTGTATCTGCATCTCCATGTGGTTCTCCATTCTCCTAGTCTATCTTTCTGTGGTTAAAGTCGCCCATTATTAAGAGTCTGGATCCATTCCTACAGGCAACTGAAGCTGCTCTATTATATTAATGGTTGCCATGTTGTTCCTATTGATCAACTCCTCCTCTCTGGGACTCCTGTCTGGGTCTTCTGTCGTTTAATGGAGTGTTGTAAATGACTGCTACTATTATCTTGGGTCCACTCATTGTCATAGTTCCTGTTATGTAGTCTCTAAACCCGTCACAGCCCAGCATTTCCATCTCTTCAAAACTCCAATCCTTCTTTATCAGCAGGGCCACTCCTCCTCCCCTTCCCTCCCTTATTATATAATGTAGTAGTCCAGCAGAAACACTGCATTTGTTAAAATGCCTGACAATTTTGTTTCTGTGAGTTCTATTACATCCGGATTTTCTTCCTGCACCCTTTCAGCCAGTTCACTTGCTTTATTAGTAACCCCATCAATGTTTAACATCATTACCTTGAGGCCCACTTTACTATACCCATTATCTCACACACACTCCCCATTGGAGTGGAAAGCCATTCCATGGGCAGGGCTACTTGGGTAGGTTCATTCTCCTGTGGGATAGTTACCAGGGATTTAGGGGGAAGATGGGGTGAGGGATGGAGGGCTTAGATCTTGCCTGGGCCTGCTTGGGGCAGGAGGAAGGCCAGGGAATGGGGAGGAAGGGGTGCTCAAAGTTGAGGGAGGAGGGAGGATTTAGGTGAGATGGTGGGCATTGTGTAGGGGGGAAGGGAGGGTTTGGGCTTGGGGGGGGGGCCTATGGGGTGGCAGGTGGGGGTGTTGCAGTCCTCTCTGGGGTTCCTGAATTGCTGGTTTGGGCTCCCCACTTCCCTCTGGGATTGTTGTATTGGAAGCCGAGGTTCCTTTTCTCCCTGTGCCCTTTCCTTGCATCTGCTGCCTGCATTATCCCTGGTCATATCCCAATGAAGGAATGCCCCTCTATATTCCCTTACAGAAAGGGAAGGAAACAAATTTCCTATTACATATTTCAGTTTGCTGTTCTTTACTAGAATGTCCTCTTTTGTGGCCTCGTACCTGAAAACTGTGTATACTCTGTGTATAGAGCCCAATGGGAGGACTTTTTAAGTGCATCCTAAGCATTAAAGGACTCCCATGACCAAAGTGATTTGAGTAAAGATGAAACCTGTGAGGAATTCCCCACAGCTGGACCCTTATTCAATATTATGCACCTTGATCCTGGACCCTTTTATCATGTCTAATCCCAAGCTTGCATTGCTGAAGCTGCCTGTCATTGCATGCAACTGCAACCATGATGAAGCAAAAATCCACTGTCCCCCCTTCCCCCCCACAACACCCAAACCTCTCCAGAGCCCACTGTGTCACTGGAGAATACAGGAAGAGTGACCAGCAACAGCACTCTGACACCTTGGAGGAAACCGGTGCAGAGAAGGCAACGTTCCTTTTATATGCGGGGGTTTGGTTGTGGTATTTGATTTTGTATTTAAAAATTTCTGTATATATATAGATATGTTTAGAGGCAAGTACTATTGTTGGATATGATGACCAAACTACACAACAGAAGATGAAGAAAGGACAATGTTTCGGTCCGTCCTGGACCATTATCAAGTCGCACGTGATAAATGATAATGGTCCAGAACGGACCGAAACATTGTCGTTTCTTCATCTTCTGGTGTGTAGTTTGGTCATCATATCTTTTGCCACGTTATTGTGATTAGTCATCAGCATATTGTTGGGTGTATCTTGAAGTTGTCCAGAGGGCAGTTCAAGACCCCAATGTTCTCATCCCTTAGTTCATGGGTGCTTCCCAGTGATTCAGCAGAGAAAATGTAGAGTACTGTTTTATTTTGGCTGACTGGCCTGCGAGAAACTTATCTATACAACTTTTCATATAGATGAATCATATAGATTCCATAATTTTCAGTATTGACACTCGAGCAATTATTGAGGAGCACCCTACTGCTTCCTAACGTGTAGAGTGCTCCTTATAAATTGTCATATACTGTACCAACAACTACAGTCACTCTTCCCACATTGAATATGTGGGCTGTGAGTGTGAAAGCAAGCCGGAAAGATTCCCTGCTTCCTTTCACGTCCTCACCATCTTCTCCCCAATGTCTTCCAGGCTCTCCTATACTGCTTCTGTCCTTATTACACATACATACACGCCCTGCAATACACTACAATTATACACTCATTCAATACGTATAAACCATCTTTGCACACACTCCTTAATCTGGTTATTTAACTTTTTCACTCTGCATCTCTCCATGACAGTTTCAGTCCGCACTATTATACCACACTCGTTTCTCACACTGTCTATTCCCACTCCTCTAAGTTAAACCAATATATTGCTTTCACTTACTTTGAAGATCATCCAGGACGAGCAGGTTTCCAAACGTTTTTGTGTGGTAGATCTGGACTTTCTGGAAGTCAGTCTTCTCTTCAAATAACAGTTTATCAACATCATACTCCAGAAGCCTGTCATCTGTAAAACATACTGGCTGTTACTAGTATTCCTGCTCCTCAACAGTAAGTTCAACTTCTTGTCAGTGACTTATCATCCCATATATTGTGAAGCAAATATTGAACTGCAAAACTGAGCCCAAATCCCAGCATTAAAATTCTTGCTAATGACTAAGCAGGGAAGTGCTTAGTCACCAGAAAGTGTCAAGCCCCACGACTATATAAGGGGACTTGGAAGGGACCAGGATAAGGATTTGGGATGGGACAGGAGGCGGGGCGGAGCAATGGTGCCCAACCACTTGGACAGGCGGGTATTGAACGGGGGAAGGGGGGGGGGGAAGGTTGAGGCAGAAAGAAAGGAGAGAGAGAGAGGGAGAGAGCACGCTAGCTGACATGGATGATATCCTTGTGTACCTGACATACAGGAGTCAGATTCTGGGTCATATGCACCCCTGCTCTCCATTCCTTACTTCTACTACATTACAAAAAATTACTTTAATAACTGTAATCCCCTATTATGCTAATATACAGTACTTCAAAATATAATATGCAAGTATTCTACTGTAACTAATATTTTAGTTCAAATATTTGGAATTTAAAATAACATACATTGTTGTGAAGTTTGTAACAGCCATTAGATACATGCTTGACAGTTTTGTGACAGGAAGTATTAATATCTTTACTGATAGTGAAGGTGTATGTGTGACCTTACCTGAGGATGTAAAGTATGGGTTAATGGGTGGCACTCTCTTGAGGGCTGGCAACACCTTGGCCACCGTGCACCCAAACTTCTCTCGTATCTGCCGTTCCAGTCGCCGACCATCCTACAATAATAAACAACTTTTGTACTGTATTAAATAACTTATCTACAAATATTAATTTACTGTAATACTGTACATGATTGACAACAGTGAACTCAATAATGCATTAACACTAGAGCAAATGTTTGCCACGGAGCTTCAACTGCTAATGTGAGAAATGAAGTCATCTTTCATTTTCAGTTTCCTTAAAAATTCCCATCAATTAATATTTGCATATAGACTACAGTACTTCATTCATCAACAGTCCTCATTGTATCAACCTCTTTCCCACTCTAATGTGGGGTGGGGATGCACATGCCAGGAAGAAATGAGAGCAAATGGTTAAAAGATATATATGAAAAAGGCACCCCATTCAATTGCCATATTATCAATAGTTCAAACTTGGCACCATGTAAAGGCAGCACCATCTCACACACACAACTTGGCACCATGTAAAGGCAGCACCATCTCTCACACACAACTTGCCACCATGTAAAGGCAGCACCATCTCTCACACACAACTTGGCACCATGTAAAGGCAGCACCATCTCTCACACACAACTTGGCACCATGTAAAGGCAGCACCATTGTTTTGTATCTCTAACCGGATACGTATATAAATTCATGATAATGAGTTGGCAATATCAGGAGACAGGAGCGCGGTTGCTCTTTACACGTCTAATACCTGTTAGATTCGGGAAAGTAGAATTCCTGGACCTGTTCAATTATGGGAGTTCCAGATGTCACTTTTTAATTTTCATATACAGTGGTACCTCGCATAACGAATTTAATCCGTTCCATGTTCGTCATGCGAAACGGACGTCATACAAAACGAGTGTCTCCCATGTAACCAGTGTGATGCACTGTGTTTATTGTGAAATTTCCCTAGTGTGCATGACATCAAATGTTCCCCAAAATATAATTTTTCTTTGTAAAATGATAAATTACCGTCCCTGAACATGTCTATGTAAAGATAATTACCAAATTCCACTTACTTTGGCTGTGAGGGCGTGGACAAGGTGCGCTGTGACGTCATCAGGGCCTGGTCGCCCGTGTGTGAAGCTCCCAGACACGGTCGCGCAGGCCATTCAAGCACCGCGTGTTGCCACAAATATATTTTCAAATATTTTTCCTATGCATTTCCAATGCGGTTTTATTTGTTTCTTTTATCGTATATGATGCATATTTGTGACCTTTACAATATGTATACAGTAGAATGTTCATAATTTTCCATGAAACTGTGATACATGTGTCAGTAATGTGTCCACAATAAATGTTTATTGTCACAATATTACGTGGTAAAAATTCACTAATATTACAATATGTACAGTTTCACATACTATTTACACAGTAACACACTGTATTACACACTCAGTACTTTGGAGGTGCATAATAGTCAACGAAGTAGTCCATGGTACACAGCGCGACTTAGCTCTCCTTGCACCAGCTACAGATAGATTTTTGTTTCCTGTTTCATCGTTCTGTGTGCTTGCAAATAATGCACTCGCGTGCACCCTTGGGTTTAGTACTTGTAGGTGGTATGTAGCCAAGCTTGTAAAGCATAAAGTAGTATTGAAACGATTATAGGAAAAGCTCAATTTGTAAGGTAGTCTTGAAAAGATCGCTTTGTAAGGTCCCACACAGGAAGAGATTCAGCTAGCCTCAAAGAGTGTCCATCAGTCAGGAAGAGATTCAGCTAGCCTCAAAGAGTGTCCATCAGTCAGGAAAAGATTTAGGTATTCTTAAAAATATCAATGAACACCTCCACCATGGAAGCCGCTAACACTGTTCATCTATGCTACTTGTATCAGATGCATCATCACTGAACGCAGAAAACGATTCATCTATGTATCATCTATATACATTAGAGATGGCAAGGGTGGGGCTCAGAGCTACACCTGGATACGCTCGCTGTATCATCCTCATAGGTGCTGTATCACAGGCATCCGACCGTTGTGTTAAGCCCTTATTGCGCCTAGCTTCACCAATGTTATGACCCTTATGTTCTTCAAACAATAGGGTCTGAATTGCACTGACTGAGTACAGTCTTTCAACACCGTGTGGGACAGGTGTTTGAGAGCCAGAGGCACGTGTGCTACAAATGGTTGCTCACGCACTACTAACCCAGCCAGCAGCCCTTGTCTTTCATATTCGTTATAGCAAAAGGTTCGTTCAGTGTTTGTTGGGTAGGCTGCTCCATTATGACAATCTTTCTTTGTTTCAAATGTGTTCCATTTGTTTTGTATTTATCACTTACGTCTCAATAATGGAGCAGCCTACCCGACAAACACTGAACGAACCTTTATGACATTTGTCCATTTTCCAAATTGTTTCAACAGTTTTTATTTTTCTTTTTTTTTTCTTTTTTTTTAAGAAACATGGAGCAGTCGACCTGTAGACCACCGAACGAACCTTTTTGACATTTGTACTGGTTTTCAAAATTCTTCATTTTTTTTATTATTTACGTTTTTTGTATGTAAGAAACATGGAGCAGCCTACCTGCCGACCACCGAACGAACCTTTTGCTATAAGACAAATGAAAAATAAATATTGAACACATTTGAAGAAAGGAAAATGTCATAATGGTTTATTCAGTGTATGTAAGGTAGGCTTCTCCATTATTGAGACGTAAATGACAAATAAAAAACAAATGGAACACATTTGAAACAAAGAAAGATTGTTATAATGGAGCAGCCTACCTGCCGAACACCGAACGAACTTTTTTGACATTTGTTGTATATCAGATATTTCAATTCTTTTTTCCTACAAAAACGTCAATGCTTTGCAACATCTCAGCAGTCACCCTTTTATATCCCAGCATCATTAGCATCTTTAAACAAGAACAACATAATTTATGTGCATCGTCGGAGGCGTCTAAGAATGTGCAAGCAGCAGCGCGACCCCACCATGTGGTGTTGACGTTACTCAAACCAGCGTTCGTCATACGGGACGATTTGACGCCGATCGGGCCGTTCGTTACCCAAAATATTCGTCTTTTGGGGCAATCGTTATGCGAGGTACCACTGTATTTGTTAATTTACAGTAATTAAGCATGTGGCATTGTAACTTATATTAATTGTAGAAACTATATTATTTTATTTGCATTCTTATGTATTTTGAGAACAATTGCTTGTTCAATTAGTGGTAAAATATAAAAAGTCCTTATTTAACATTCGTCATGTTTTGAGAGCAAATGCAGGGCGTCCTGACACCACGCTAGTCAGTTAGCTGCGAGACCTTGTCTGGGTTACATAAGTTGAGTATTTATGTCTCTTGTATATAGGTAGATTAATTGTGTCTGGAAGACAGTTTTCTTTTAATTACATAACCATTTATTAAGTGATTGCCATCTGAAATACTTTTAATACTATATTATGTTTTGAGTTATAAGAAAATATATTATATTCCATATTAACTCTCGAACCACTAGGGGCCCAAATGGAATTCACACCCACAGGCGAAACAACAACAACAACAAAAATCCAAAAATTTCTTTCGTCTTATAGAAGTGTTCATTTTTGTTCCCTTATCATGGAAAAAATAAAAAAAAATCGTAGGTGGCATATTTTAGCCGCAATAGGGTAGGGAAGTGTGACAAAAAGCCAGCGTTGAATGTAATGAAACGCCATTTTCTGGGCGAGACCTGGAGGGTCCCCGGAGCTTTACCGGCTGATATGCTAATGTCAGACTTTGGCATCAGTCATGTGTATGGAGTTCTAGGGCCTACCGGGGACCACGGCCAGAACCTGGCCCCCTCAGAGAGGCAAGGGGAGCAATGGCCTATAGAAACCCCCGTGTGGTTGGAAGCATTCTATGTCTGCCATCGATCGGGTCAAGCATCCAGAAAGGTAAGCATTCCAAAACAAACCCCTATTCTGGTGAAAATTGCTACCTAAAGCCGAACTAGTGGATAGAACTCTTCAACAGAAAACAAGGAAACTAGTATGACGTCATACGTCACCGCGCCGCTGTCTGCGCAGCTCCCCCCTCCCCGGGAGGGGGAAGGGGGAGCCCCAGACCTCCCACGCCGGCTATCCACTCATCAGTTCTGAGGCTGGATGTCAAAACACGCGAAAAACCGCCGACCGGAGGGAGGGAGGGTTGCCGGGGAGCCTCCGGGTCTCACCCAGAAAATGGCGTTTCATTACATTCAATGCTATTTCTGGGGGGAGCCCCATCGGCTCCCCGGAGCTAACTACCCACAGAGGAAGGTCAAAGGGACAGAACCGGGAGGCGGACACCACGCACCCCCCAAGGAGGCGAGACAACCGGCAGCAAACGCCAACCCAAGTCGCCACAGCCCCGAAAAGTCCCAGGAACAACACGAGAACAATGAGCGGCAAGGCCCCTGCACGAACACCAAAAATCCATGCCCAAAAGACCGCAAGGCCACGTCGCCCAGACGGCAGCGAGAGCAGCGAAGCCACGAACGCCACAGGCATGAGGGAAGAACACAGGCAGCTTAGCCGCAAGAACACGGCTGACCACCCGGGACACTATCACCCGCGAACCGGGAGGAACAGAACCGGATCAACGCAAAATGCGCTCCGGACCCAAACGCCAAGGCACGCAAACAACAGCAGAGGGCCGCCACTGAACACAAAAAACGACACATCCCCGGCCCGACCAACGAAGCACCAACAAACCCTGGACCCCTCCAGAACGCAGCAGCTCCACCCCGCGCCAGAAAAGATGGAGACTGCTGCCATCGAACCACCAAAACGCTAAAAACCGAAGGAGCAAGAAAACTCAGCGACTCGACCCCCAGAGGCAAAGGCCAAAAATAAAGAGCCGATGAAAAAACACACCGGAACCGAAGGGGCACTACCAACCGAGGAGAAGACAGAGCACGCTGACCAGAGACCAGGATGGTGCAAGCGGCACACGAACAGGCCGGAGGTGAAACGACGCACAAGACAGCTGACTAACGGTGCAGAAGCAACACCAAGACCGAAAGCAAGCTGAAGCGGCTCCGCCCGCGCCGCACGAAAAGAGGCAACAGTATGTGGCAAGACGACGGCCCCCAACCCCCACTAGAAAACCAAGCCGAGAGTAAACCAAGCTAACAAGAGTAACCACCTAAGAAGGGACAGGAAAAGGAAGGACCGCCAAAATACCCCATACTGCTGCCAAGAGAAGCACGCAGGTGGGACACCTACCACGAAGCCACCAAACCACCAACCGGAGGCGAGACCGCGAGGCAGAACATAAGCAGCCCCGACAATGCCCCTCCGAGCCCAGGAAAAGGCGTAGCCGCGGGAAGATCTCGGGCGTGACCACCGAAACCCAGGCGGCACAAGGAGATTGAACGTCTGCCGAACAGAAAAACTCCCCAAAGCATGCAAGCCCGCCAGGAGTTCAGAAACGACGGGTCCAACGCGAGACATTGCAAGACCCACCCAAAAAAAAAACAACCGGCAGGGCAAGCTAGGAAACCAAAGAAGGCGGAAGGGTCGCCGCCAGAACAGAACCCGAACCAAGGGGTACGAACAACTGCAATAGACCGAGACAAAGAAGCACATCACAGGACACAGGCTGACCAACGCCTAAGAACACATGCAGAACATCCCTGCTGCAGAGGAGGCAGGAAGAAAGAGCAGAAGCACAAAAACCTCAGGATAACAACCAGGGGTGGACAATCAGGCAGGGACAGAAAAAAACCCACGCAATCCCCAGGCACAAAACGGCAGTAAAGTGCCACTCCACAACCGGACACAGGAACCAGGACACGCCACCGTGAAACACGGTACCAATGCTCACGTGCAGCAGCAGCAACAGGCACCACTGCAACATGCAACATGTAAATAGCAACTCCCTTCTGCAAAGGCAGAGAACGGAGCAGGCAGACCCCAGACAGGGCCAACGGAGACACGACAAAACCCCGCAAGCCCAGAAACCTGCACCAGGCGACCGATGGCGGAGAAACCCCGCTCGATACCTGCTGGACGAGGTACTAGGAGCTTTTTTACACCTCTACACCTTAGACCGGCCAGAGGGTGGCCCACCAGGCAGCTGCTAGGAGCAGTCCACCGGCCCACATACCCCCACAACCAGGATGGGCCGGAACTGCCATACGAAAACAGGCTAGTGCGCCCTGGAAGTCCACGGACGAACCAGCAAGAAGGCTTATGCTCGCAAGTAGGTCGTGTAACAAGTACAGACCTCTGATGGTAATACAGTGTTCCCCAAATGTGCCAATAGCACCACTGCACTCCACTGGTACTATCCCGCAAGTTCTACCAGATAGGCGGGACCCAAGAGCCAGAGCTCAAATCCTGAAAGCACAGCCAGGAGCCTTACCAGGTGAGTACAGAACCAACCCTACAACCCCAACACCTCACAACATTAAAAAAGGAGGGTCCCCTGAATGACTCTAGCATGGGTTGGACATGCACATGAGGGGGACAGGAAGGGTTGAAAAAGGGACAGTCACTGGTGTGCGAACGGTCTCAGTCGTACAAAAATATACCTAAATAAAGACAGGTATATAAACAACCCCGCATCCAGCGCCCGGCCAAAAGACGCCAGACCGCAGAAACTCACCTGGCGAACGGTGGCACGAACTTGACACGACTCAACCGTGCCCAGAAGAACCTGGGAGCACCGCCAGGTGAAGACGCCAGAGCCGGACCCGCAGGAGAGCAGGAAGAGGCGAAGGAGGCGGTCCACACCCATGACATAGGGAAAACCGCGGTGTCCTCCCCACAACTGGGAACCAGGACAACCCCCGGCGCGAAGGGGCACATACCGCAGCCAGGGAGAAGAACGAGAGGCGAAGCACTATAGCGAAAAGAGCGCAAAACACCAGCACTGAAACACCGCCCAGACCAAAACAAACTCCACGGCGCATGCGCATAACACGCTGGCCGAACCGCACACCCTCTCTGCGGGAAGGCGCCAGCCAGGACTACTGCACGAGAAAAGTAGCCAAAAGAGGAAGCAGGAAGAATAAAACCGGCCAAAGAAGCAAAGAGCCCAAAAAGGAACCCAACCGGGCGACAAGCAGCACAACAGGGCGACAAGCAGCCCAACAGGGCGACAAGCAGCCCAACAGGGCGACAAGCAGCCCAACAGGGTGACAAGTAGCCCAACAGGGCGACAAGTAGCCCAACAGGGCGACAAGTAGCCCAACAGGGCGACAAGTAGCCCAACAGGGCGACAAGTAGCCCAACAGGGCGACAAGGACGAGGAGCCGACAGACGTTCCAATAATGCGGGAAGTAGCGAAAAACCTTCCCGTACCCTCGAGAACACAGAAGCCAACACTAGTCCCGAAGGCACACGAAGGCGCATGCGCACCCGAGATCAGAAGTCACGCAGAACCCCATCGAACGGGGAAACATGACCAAAACACCGTCCCAAAAAGGGGTGGGAGGAAACATCCACCCACAGGACGGAACCAACCGACTCAAAGGCCAAGGAACCGAGCCCGGGGAGGGGCCGACGCCCAACAGTACGTACGGCGAGTGGGGAGGAAAGACCCCACTCCGCGTAACCACAAGCCCCGCCTAGAGGGGGATACCTGGTTGATAACTGGTTGATGGGGTTCTGGGAGTTCTTCTACTCCCCAAGCCCGGCCCGAGGCCAGGCTCGACTTGTGAGAGCTTGGTCCACCAGGCTGTTGCTTGGAGCGGCCCGCAGGGCCACGTACCCACCACAGCCCGGCTGATCCGGAACTTCTCTTAGAAAACCGTCCAGTTTTCTCTTGAAGATGTCCACGGTTGTTCCGGCAATATTTCTTATGCTCGCTGGGAGGACGTTGAACAACCGTGGACCCCTGGTGTTTATACAGTGATAAAAACCCCCATGGGGTCCAACGGGGCCAAGGCCCCCCAAGCCTGCCCCTCCCCAGCCCCGGGAACCTACACGACAGGCCCCTGGGCCGAGCCGTTCCCCCAAATCCCCAGCCGTACCAGAAAACCGGGGCAGCCGTGAAAACACTAAGGAAGGAAGCCCACTGGCAGACAACACGGCTGGAGGAACAGGCTCAAATGCCCCCGTCACTACCCCGGAAGGGGACTTCCCCGAGACTGCCCGAGTCTCAACACCATCAAAAACCCCGCCCCGAACCTACAGACAGTAAGGAACCGGATGCAGGCAGGAAGGGTGATCCAGGGGAAAGACAAGGGGGCGTGGATGGAACCGAAGCAACCAACACCCCCAAGTCCCAAAACAAACTACAACGGGGCAGCCCCGGGGCTCCCGGGGAGGAAACCACGAGAACGTTGCCACCACCAAGGCTCAAGTGCAACGCCCCTGCTGCCCGCACCCGCTTTGTTAGCACAACTGGGTAACCGAGCCACAACGAGCAACCAAACTCGCAGGACTCCGGGTTGAAGGTGTCACCGACCCCACAGGCAGCAGACGGAGGCAAAACAGAGTCACCCAGAGACAAAGAGTGAGATCAACCCTCAACCTCGCTGGAAGCGAGGGGGGGACTCTGGGGTCACATCCATCGGACCCGCGCGCCGCCAGGGGTTTCCCAGGGTCCCGAGCGTTTACTATAAGAGGACTCGCGCTCGGGTAATCCCAAGCAGGGTACTGCTAACCGGCACCCAAAGCTACCAAACAACTTTCTAAGAGCTGAACCCCCGGGACGTGTACACTCACGGGGACCTAGCAGGGGGTACCACCAGAAAATACTCAGAACACAAGGGACACAAGGGGCAAGAACGAAGGCAGACCCACCCCCACCAGGTAGATAAACAAAAAGAAAAAGAAAACCCCGCAAGAGGACAGCGTACCCAAGCGGAACAGAGCTGGCCGCTATGATTGGTAAAGACAAGCTGCACAGTACCGGGCGCCCCACCAGTGCAAAAACTGCCCCTTACTCTAAGGCGAACAAGGGAGACAGAACACCCGAGCACACAAAGAGCGGCCGAAAACCAAGCAGTAAACGGCCAAGCAGGGGCAGGACCCAAGGAACTTGTGGAAGGTGGCCCCAAGCCCCAAGGGCAGTACTTACAGGGCACCTAGGGAAGGGAACCCTAGGCGCATGCAGCCCGAGTACTGGAGAATCACTCCTGCCTCACGCACCACCTAGAAAACAGATACCACACTCTAGGTACAGTGCTGAAACAACCACTGGAGCCGGAGCACATAACCATTGCCTATAGCATCAGCCGAAGAACTGATGGGTGGATAGCCGGCGTGGGAGGTCTGGGGCTCCCCCTTCCCACTCCCGGGGAGGGGGGAGCTGCGCAGACAGCGGCGCGGTGACGTATGACGTCATACTAGTTTCCTTGTTTTCTGTTGAAGAGTTCTATCCACTAGTTCGGCTTTAGGTAGCAATTTTCACCAGAATAGGGGTTTGTTTTGGAATGCTTACCTTTCTGGATGCTTGACCCAGTCGATGGCAGACATAGAATGCTTCCAACCACACGGGGGTTTCTATAGGCCATTGCTCCCCTTGCCTCTCTGAGGGGGCCAGGTTCTGGCCGTGGTCCCCGGTAGGCCCTAGAACTCCATACACATGACTGATGCCAAAGTCTGACATTAGCATATCAGCCGGTAAAGCTCCGGGGAGCCAACGGGGCTCCCCCCAGAAAAGGGGCATTAGCAGAGCCTTCGCAAACGAGGTCTACTCCGCCCGAGCTGTCAGACGACAGTTGCCACAAATATATTATTACCTAATTATTTCAATGTCTCTGATTGATTTTTTCTTAAGTTTTTTTGCAGTAATATTATTCCATACAGTGAATTGTGGTATATTTATATAATAAAATGTGTGAACCATCGCTGTACTCAAAATTATGGTGTGCATATTAGTGATTCAATCATTATGTTCATAAAACAATAAACAAATAGTTTTGCTGTTGTTACACTATATACACAGGTTATATATAAGTATCTGCATGCCTTGTTCACCATAACGAACTACTAAGTTGGTCTTGCGAGTCAAAAAGCAACGATGAGTGATCGCCACACACCAGCAAGCCACTTACTGCCACTCCCTCCCTCAACACCACCTCACTCACCCTCATTCACCTCCTACAATACTGTTTTTGCATTTATTCACTATACACAGATGTTATATATACGTATTTACATCTTTTGTTCACCATAACTGTACATCTAAGCTTGTATGGTGAGTAAAGGCACAAAGACGTAGCTACTCACACAGTCAGCTGGTGGCGGCCGCCCTCAAGGCCAGACACACTAATATTTCTCCTCCAACAATACTGTTTGTGGTGTTATTACGCTATATACACACATTATATATAAGTATCTACCTGTTTTATCCACCATACTTGTACAAATAAGCTGGTATGGTGCCCAAAGACCATCGTGGCCATCAGTAAACAACATAACAAGTCTTGCAGACGACGCACCTCCCTCACCAAAATGGCGGCTCCCAACCTACTCCTCTCGCTGTTATCACACTCTATACACACGTTATATGTAAGTATCTACATTTGTGTTCACCATAGCGAATCACTAATCTGGTATGGTGAGCGCAGTCAATAAATGGTGGCCACACACAGTCAGAAGACGATGCCACAACCCTCCCTCCACAGCCTTACTCCTCCCTCCATGGAGCACAGCGCTAATTATCACCACAATCCTGCTTTTATCAGAATCCTGGTCAGTTTTATCACAGTCAGGGGGCTTCAGTAATACTATCACTGCTAAATAATAGCAGTGTCATATATATTATGGCATTTGTAGGCGACGCTGTGGTCACAAGCTGAACAGCGGTGCTGTGAGCTTGTGCTGCGTGCACCAGCCTTGGTGGCTTGCTCAATACTGACGCTCTAACACCCAAGAATGTTGGCCTGGATTATTTTCTAGGTGGCATCTGGCAACTATCGGTCGTGGCTGTACTATAGCTGCCCCTATCCCAGGTGGGGTGTTTAAATTATAACTAGAGACAAAATCATATATATGTGATGTGCGCGGTTCCGGTTTTGTCACCGATATTATATATATATATATGATTTGCGCGGTTTACGGGTTAATGTTTGTTATGGTTTTAACCCCACCTGGTGAACACTGATTTATATGTTTTTTTCTTTGTCTTGTGCCATATCATGGGACACACTGGGACATCATAATTATATACCGTTTTTCCCCTAGAATATTAAAATTATACGGCGACTGATGTCTGAGCTGTGTGAACGATAGGTAACAACCATCTCCACACACAACTTGGCACCACAACAAACAACCAGTAGTAAAGCACTTCAAGCAACATATTTATAAGCACCCAATCTTCCGCTTTCATAACAAAGCGAATCCATCTAAAACTGTACATTATGACTTCTTGTGCCACTTATACTCAATGTAGGGTGAAGTGTAGTACATAAATCATTGAATAAGATGATGGAGCACTGCATAACCAACACCTTTTTTTAGTGAGTATTATTGGACAGACTTGTTGCTAGGCAAGGAAGTGAATGAGATGTATGTCAAGTTTTGTGAAATATATGATAAGGGCACAAAAATGTTTATACCAAAACAGAGATGCAGAACTAGGAAACAGGATTGGTTCAATAGAAATTGCGAGAGGGCCAGAGACCAAAAGACACAAAATGGAATCAATACAGGAAGAGGCCAAACCCCCAAACATACCAGCGATACAAAGATGTGAGAAACAACTACACGGCAGTGAGGAGAGAGGCAGAAAGAAATTTTGAAAAAGGGATTGCAGACAAAAGTAAAACAGAACCAGGCCTATTCTATAAATTCATAAACAACAAATTGCAGGTAAAGGATAATATTCAGAGGTTGAAAATGGGAAATAGATTCACAGAAAATGAAAAGGAAATGTGTGAAACACTAAATGAAAAGTTCCAAAGTGTGTTTGTACAAAATGAATCTTTAGGGAACCAGACACAATAAGAATTCCAGAGAACAACATAGAGCACATAGAGGTGTCTAGAGACGAAGTGGAAAAAATGCTCAAGGAGCTAAATAAGAACAAAGCAGTTGGTCCAGATGGAGTTTCACCATGAGTTCTGAGATAATGTGCACCTGAGCTCAGCATTCCACTTCAACTGATTTTTCTGGCATCCCTGTTTACAGGAGTTGTAGCTGATGTGTGGAAAAAGGCTAACATAGTTCCAATCTACAAAAGTGGAAGCAGGGAAGACCCCTTTAATTATAGACCTGTATCATTGACAAGTGTAATAGTCAAAATATTGGAAAAAATAATTAAAACTAAATGGGTAGAACACCTGGAGGAAAACGATATAATATCAGACAGACAGTATGGTTTTCGATCCTGTGCAACGAACTTACTCAGTTTTTATGATCGAGCCACAGAGATTTTACAGGAAAGAGATGGTTGGGTTAACTGCATCTATCTGGACCTAAAAAAGGCTTTCGACAGAGTTCCCCATAAGAGGTGGTTCTGGAAACTGGAACATATTGGAAGGGTGACAGATAAGCTACTAACATGGATGAAAAATTTCCTAACTGACAGAAAAATGAGGGCCGTAATCAGAGGCAAGGTATCGGATTGGAGGAATGTCACGAGTGGAGTACCACAGGGTTCAGTTCTTGCACCAGTAATGTTCCTTGTCTACATAAACGATCTACCAGTGGGAATACAGAATTACATGAACATGTTTGCTGATGATGCTAAGATAATAGGGAAGATAAGAAACCTAGATGATTGTCATGCCCTTCAAGAAGACCTGGACAAAATAAGTAGATGGAGCAACACTTGGCAAATGGAATTTAATGTGAATAAATGCCATGTTATGGAATGTGGAATTGGAGAACATAGACCCCACACAATCTATAAATTATGTGAGAATTCTTTAAAAAATTCTGACAAAGAAAGGGATCTAGGGGTGGTTCTAGATAGAAAACTGTCACCTGAGGACCACATTAAGAATATTGTGCAAGGAGCCTATGCTACACTTTCTAACCTCAGAATTGCTTTTAAATACATGGATGGAGAAATACTAAAGAAATTGTTCACGACTTTTATTACACCAAAGCTGGAATATGCAGCGGTTGTATGGTGCCCATATCTTGAGAAACACATCAACAAACTGGAAAAGGTGCAA
This sequence comes from Procambarus clarkii, assembly GCF_040958095.1. Lineage (NCBI taxonomy): Eukaryota > Metazoa > Arthropoda > Malacostraca > Decapoda > Cambaridae > Procambarus > Procambarus clarkii. Next base: position 33,269,409 of record NC_091197.1, read on the forward strand.
CGATATGCCACTAAGTGGCTCCCAGAACTGAAGGACAAGAGCTACGAGGAGAGGTTAGAGGCATTAAATATGCAAATACTAGAAGATAGAAGAAAAAGAGGCGATATGATCACTAGGTACAAAATAGTAACAGGAATAGATAAAATTGATAGGGAAGAATTCCTGAGACCCGGAACTTCAAGAACAAGAGGTCTGAGATTTAAAATAACGAACCAAAGCTGCCGGAGAAATATACAAAAATTCACTTTTGTAAACAGAGTGGTAGACGGTTGGAACAAGTTAAGTGAGAAGGTGGTGGAGGCCAAAACCGTCAGTAGTTTCAAAGCGTTATGACGGAGTGCTGGGAAGACGGGACACCACGAGCGTAGCTCTCATCCTGCAATTACACTTAGGTAATTACCTATAACCAATGCGTTATACGACAAATAGTACTGGTAAGACGGGACACCACGAGCGTAGCTCTCATCCTTAGGTAATAACCTATGGATTGAATGTGTAAAATATGGACTGATGTACACAATACTCGGCACTGGATGTAATGAAGTACAGTGGAACCTCGGTTTTCGAACGTGCCTTTTTTCCAATTTTCCTGTTCTTGAGCTCAATTTCTTTGAAAAATTTGACACGGTATTCGAGGTTTGCCTAGGTGCTCAAGTTTGTTGAGACAAGTATGGGCCGACCGAGCACGTTGCACACTTCCGTTTACCAGTGTCTTCTGCCTAGTGGCGACAAAGAATTCAGCACTTGAATTTTTTGTGAAGAATTTCATTGTTTTGTGTTTTTTTTTGTTTCTGAACATAAAAGTTCTTAATATACATTATCATGCCAAGGGTTCCAAGAACGTCAGTGGTAAAGTTCAACCTAAGAAAATAGTTGTGTGGATGATAAGAGGAAAACAAGCGATCATTCATAGTGAGACAAAGTGAAGTCTCACTACAGACAAGCGTTAAAACGTAGGAAAAACAAGTGTCTATAGACAGATTCTTATTAAGACAAGCAAGCAGTGAGCCACAAGCAGATCCCAGTTGTATGCCTGCAACACCTAAGAGAGTGTACCCCCAGAAATGTGATCACAGCTGTTATAATGGAAGGGGACTTCCCTTCTAAACACTAACACCTCTCCTTCTCCCCACTTCCTCACTGTCTTCCATACACCAACAAGAGTCCTCAACAAAGGCAAGATATACTTATATTTTGTACTACAGTACTGTATGTGCAAGTAGTAGTATGTATAAATATATTTTTAAGTTAATATTTTTGGGGGTGTGGAATGGATTAATTCAATTTACATTATTTCTTATGGGAAAATTCGTTTGTTTTCAAATTGTCTCTGAGAACGGATCAAATTCAAAAACAGAGGTACCACTGTACCTCTTTCTGGAGGAGCCCTGGTGGCTCCCTAAAGCTGAGTTTGCACCATACTAAATGGTTACACCAATCGTGTTAGTCTTGTTTGGCCTAACCGCAGCCAGAACCAGCCCCTCCCCCCCTCATAGAGGTGCACAGAGCAAGTAACAATTCGTCACTCCTACTGGAAAGGGCCCCCAGAAAGTCGGTGAAACTTTACAGACAACTGGACAGTTCACATAAAATGAAGCCTCGAAACTACCAAGGAAAGTTCAAAACTTTTCAAAAGGACCTGGACAAAAGTGTATGGGGGAAACAGAATTCAATGTGAATATATGCCATGTTATGTTGTGGAATAGGAGAAAATAGGCCACACACACAACGTACAAATTATGTGGAAAGGCATTAAAAAAGTCTGACAAAGAAAGAGATCTAGGGGTGTTTGAGTATAGTAAGTAGACTCACCAGAGAAACACACACAGGACACTGTGAGAGGAGAATATGCTACGCTCTCCTACTTCAAAATGGCTTTTAACCCTTAAACTGCGCAAATCATATATACATATGATATCAGTGACAAAACTGAAACTGCGCACATCACATATATATGATTTCGTGTCTAGAGCTATAATTTAAACACCTCGCCTGGGATAGGGGCAGCTATAGTACAGCCACGACCGATAGTTGCCAGATGCCACCTAGAAAATAATCCAGGCCAACATTCTTGGGTGTTAGAGCGTCAGTATTGAGCAAGCCACCAAGGCTGGTGCACGCAGCACGAGCTCACAGCACCGCTGTTCAGCTTGTGACCACAGGATCGCCTACAAATGCCATAATATATATGACACTGCTATTATTTAGCAGTGATAGTATTACTGAAGCCCCCTGACTGTGATAAAACTGACCAGGATTCTGATAATAGCAGGATTGTGGTGATAATTAGCGCTGTGCTCCATGGAGGGAGGAGTAATGCTGTGGAGGGAGGGTTGTGGCATCGTCTTCTGACTGTGTGTGGCCACCATTTATTGACTGCACTCACCATACCAGCTTAGTGGTTCGCTATGGTGAACACAAATGTAGATACTTATATATAACGTGTGTATAGAGTGTGATAACAGCGAGAGGAGTAGGTTGGGAGCCGCCATTTTGGTGAGGGAGGTGCGTCGTCTGCACGACTTGGCATGTTGTTTACTGATGGCCACTATGGTCTTTGGGCACGATACCAGCTTATTTGTACAAGTATGGTGAATAAAACAGGTAGATATTTATATATAATGTGTGTATATAGCGTAATAACACCACAAACAATATTGTTGGAGGACAAATATTAGTGCGTCTGGCCTTGAGGGCGGCCGCCGATCAGCTGACTGTATGAGTAGCTACGTCTTTGTGCCTTTACTCACCATACAAGCTTAGATGTACAGTTATGGTGAACAAAAGATGTAAATACGTATATATAACATCTGTGTATAGTGAATAAATGCAAAAACAGTATTGTAGGAGGTGAATGAGGGTGAGTGAGGTGGTGTTGAGGGAGGGAGTGGCAGTGAGTGGCTCGCTGGTGTTTGGCGGTCACTCCTCATTGCTTTTTGACTCACAAGACCAACTTAGTAGTTCGTTATGGTGAACAAGACATGCAGATACTTATATATAACTTGTGTATATAATGTAATAACAGCAAAACTATTTGTTTATTGTTTTATGAACATAATAATTGAATCACTAATATGCACACCATAATTTTGAGTAGCGATGGTTCACACATTTTATTATATAAATATACCACAATTCACTGTATGGAATAATATTACTGCAAAAAAACTAAGAAAAAATCAGACATTGAAATAATTAGGTAATAATATATTTGTGGCAACTGCCGTCTGACAGCTCGGGCGGAGTAGACCTCGTCTGGCGAAGGCTCTGCCAACGCCCCTTTTTTGCCACACTTCCCTACCCTATTGCAGCTAAAATATGCCACCTACGATTTTTTTTTTCCCGTGATCAGGGAACAAAAATGAACACTTCTATAAGACGAAAGAATTTTTTTTATTTTTTTTTTTGTTGCGCCTGTGGGTGTGAATTCCATTTGGGCCCCTAGCGGTTTGAGGGTTAAATACATAGATGATGAAATTTTAAAAGACTCCATTCAGAAGTTTAGGGAGACCAAAATTGGAAGTTGTATGGTGTCCATATCACAAGTGGCTCATTAATAAATTAGAAAAGGGGCAAAGACATGCTACTAAATGACTTTCGGAACTGAAAACAAGAACTACATAGTATAGATGTAACTGAGAGCATCTTGATACCTGCTTGATACCTATACCTAAATCTATTGATACCTATCTTGTTTCTTTGCTCCAGCACAAATCCTTTGCATCTATTTCTCTCTTTTCTAGACTCAGAAATACAGTACTGTACTGTATTTACTCATATTTGGATTACACACTAAGTCAACTTCTCAGATAAAAATACTCTTTTTAATTTGATCTTCACCAGCAACCTCATTCCATACTGACGGATATACTAGAAATAAACGAGTATACCCATTAACTAACATATATTTCCTTGCCTAACTACTATATTTCAACAACAACTAGGTTTTATGGAAGGCATTTTTAATTAAATTGCCTTCCTAGGTATTAATTCACACTGTTACCCCTATACAGAACAGATATTTAAAAGTACAGTACCTTAATCCTAATTTTCACACACACATTCCCAGGAAGCAGCCCATAGCAGCTGTCTTACTCCCAGGTACCTATATACTTCTAGGTGAACAGAGTGAAAGAAACTCTGCCCATTTGTTTCCGCTTCACCCAAGGATCGAACACGGACTTTTAGGATTACGAACCCCGAGCACTGTCCACTCAGCCGTCAGGCCCCCCAAAGTAGTTAAGACAAAATGTGACAAAACTGTATATTACAATTGGAGCAGTGCAAGGGTTAATGCTGTACTAGGATGAGCAGGTACAGTGCTGCCAGCATCATAGTGAAACCCAAACATCAGAGTACACTATTTGTAGATAACACTTCTCCTGTATGGGCATTATCAAACCTCAGTGTTGTATTAGTCTCCACATACCCATATACACATGTGCCTCTCACTTTGCATACACATAATACACTATGTTGAGTCATGAGCCGCTCCTGCTCTTTTACATGTTGGGCAGTCCTTACTCTCACTCTCTTGCCACATTACACTCATAATTACCACACACACAAAGTGTAATCAAGAAATCTAAAATCACAACAAAATTGGCTCCTACTAATTTGCACTATAGATACCTAATAATAAAGGTGAGCCTAGGCGCTAGCCTCCCTCACCCATACAGATAAAGGTAGGCCCATACCCACAAACACACACATGAAGGTAAGCCCATACCCACAAACACACACATGAAGGTAAGCCCATACCCACAAACACACACATGAAGGTAAGCCCATACCCACAAACACACACATGAAGGTAAGCCCATACCCACAAACACACACATGAAGGTAAGCCCATACCCACAAACACACACATGAAGGTAAGCCCATACCCACAAACACACACATGAAGGTAAGCCCATACCCACAAACACACACATGAAGGTAAGCCCATACCCACAAACACACACATGAAGGTAAGCCCATACCCACAAACACACAAAGGTAAGTACAGTATTGTGCTTACTGATAGGTAAGTACAGTACTAAAACATGCATGTGCTATATTTTTCAGCAAAATTTTTATTTTGTCCTTCAAGTAGTGTTTGCAAATGAAACCCTACTATTGTAGGCCAACATTAGTTACCAAAAGGGGAAAAACCACTAGACTAATCAATAGGGCAAATTGCATCATGCCAATGAGTAAGAGTTTCAAGCTGGTACAGTAATACTGCTTAGCAATGTATCTCCCTAGACAATGTTACATACAGTACTTGTATTCTTATAATAGGTCAGAAAAATATATAAAACATAACAATAACGTGACAAATCTCTACGGGGATGGCTATTGAAGCTAGAAAGCAGACTACAGAAAGGCATGAATATTGCAAATACTGTACTGTATAGCGATTAACAGAAAGCAAAACACCACTATAAACAGTAGAGCAGTGTAAGCATGAGAGCAGGCAACATCTCTAATTGAATAAAACGTACTTCTGTTTTTTTGTGTTCATGGATAGCATTACGGGCTTATTTGCAGGATACTGAATGCCAGAAACAACACTTTAATATATATCAGCAGCAGAAATGGAACATATTGAAGCCGAAACTTGTTCACTGTTCTAAGAATATGGGGTGGGTTTCCTGATACTGAACACCTCAATACACACAGAAATCCCAATAGTGTGACGCATCAAATTAACACTATCGATCACTTTGGACCGGACTCGCGTCCATTATTTTTTTCCAGAGTCCTAGCTTTGGACCGGACTTGCGTTCACTACAAAAATATTTGTATAAAATTAATTTTTTATCCATTTGACCTAGGGATAGTATCAAAATAAGTGCCTTTAGAATGCGCACAATTTGATACCAAAATGAAAGATGTAACATGAAACTTGATGTCCGAACACTTATATGATTATCAATAGGCTTTTGGTCAAAATTTTAAAATATTTGTTAAAATTCTATTTATTATGCTATTATTATGCGCTAATTTTAAAATGTGCGCCATTACGTCGCAAACAATTTGATACCAAATTGAAAGATGTAACACAAAAATTTATGTCAGAACACTGGAAAGATATAAATAATTTTGTGATGATGAGCTTCCAGAATTAAAATATTTGTTAAAATTCCAGTTATTGCTCTATTATTATGGGACTAGTTTTAAAATACGTGCCTTTTTATTGCGAACAATTTGATACCAAAATGAAAGACGTAACACGAAAATTGACGTTATCAAACTGAACAAGTATACACATTAGGTTGCAGTGTACAAATTGGTGCTCATTCACAGGTAACTTTAGGCTTTTCTGCGGGGAGGCACTCCAAACTTTTGTACATTATATTCATACACATCTGTAGGGAATTTAACACTTTCGCGGCCGCTGGAGTTATACTGGGAGTGATCTGGGAGTGCGCCGTTCATTTCGGGCGACCGTGCAGCGACACTAAAATGTTTATAATCTTTTCGGTCTGCTCACCTTAATATTCCATGTATGTATTTAAATTTGGTATCAATTTGTTCGCAAGAGAATGCTCTAGAGGAATATATATGTAAAATGTCACCAAACCCAACATGAGACCCGCACCAAATAAAAAACTATGGCAATCATTAGCCGTGAGCGTCAAACTGCGCTGAAATGTTTATGATCTTTTCATGTTTATCAATCCCAGAATTGTGCTATGTTATTAATTTTGGTATCACTGTGACCGCAATAAAATTCCCTTCGCGGACATACGCATATAAATGTAGAATCATGATTGCGGCCCACCCGCAAGAGTGTGGGAAGTGGCTGAAGTGTTACCTCTTAAGGCACACCCAACGGCAGATGGGCGAAACACCTTTTGAAAAGTGTATATTCTTTTCATTGTCCTGACCTTAATTTTCGATGTACGGACTTAAATTTTGTACCAATATGTTCGCAATAGAATGTTCTAGAAGAACATATGTATAAAATGTCACACAAGGATGCATTTGACCGGCACCAAATAAAGAAACTTCATCGATTACACTCGTCGGGTCAACAATAGTTTTACCACAAAGATACAAGCGAACTCTGTTCTCCCAAATAGGCTATGTGACTATTAGAGAAAACGAAAATTTAATGGCAAACATGCTTAAATTATCCCCAAGTCGATCGGATAAGAATTGGACTTTATATAAATATTTTTTTCAATGCACCTCTTGAGGTGCATTCAAGGGAAAAATATGTTTCCTGCTCAAGTGACATATGGATGCTAAATTGTGCGCAATCTAAAGTCGCTCATTTTAAAACCACTACCAGATTGATCTGATAAAATTTAAATTTTTAACAAATACAGAGCACCACTTGGTTTCCGAACTTTAGTTATCCGAAACTTCCAGTTTCCCGATTGGGGTTGGGGAGTCATGCTACCCGAACAAAGTTCGGGTAGGAAGGGGTCCGCCAAGCGTCACGCCGGCTTGTGGTGGTGGGTGGGCGATGGTCCAGTTTGCCCGCTGTGACTTCACAGATTCACGGCCTATTATTCCTATTATTTTGAATTGCCATAAGGCTGGAATGTTCATTCTGTGCTTTTGTTTTACATATCTGCACAATCAAGAAACATCTGTGCACCATGTTGGCTCCAAATGCACCCATTGCGTCAGTGATGGCTGACTGGTGGGTGGATGGACGATGGAACTTAGGTGGGAGGCAGTATGAATGAGGGGGGGGGGAGAATCAGTGAGAGAGGGGGGGAGAGAGATGCTAGGAGGGAGGGGGAGGTAGGGAGAGATGTTAGGAGGTAGGGAGAGATGCTAAGAGGGAGGGGGAGGTAGGGAGAGATGCTAGGAGGTAGGCAGGAAGGGATGGAAGTACAGTAGTGAGAATTAGGGAGGGAAAGGCAGGCTGGCAGGCACAGGCAGGCAGGCACAGGCAGGCAGGCAGGCAGGCTAGCTTGCAGGCAGGCAGGCTAGCTTGCAGGCAGGCAGGCTAGCTTGCAGGCAGGGAGTGAGTGGTAGTCACGAGGTTGAACCGCGTGACCTTGAGAGATGGGATGTAGGGGGGCGGGTGGTTTGTTGGTGGTGGGGGTGAGACCGGCTCATTCCCGAAGATAAGCCTAACACACACTACCCGTTAGCATGATGGCAGGGGGGGAGGCAGGCTGGCTGGAAAGGAAGCAGGCTGGCAGGCAGGCAGGCTGGCAGGCAGGCTGGCAGGCAGGCTGGCAGGCAGGCTGGCAGGCAGGCTGGCTGGCAGGCTGGCTGGCAGGCTGGCAGGCTGGGAAAGAGGCAGGCTGGCAGGCTGGGAAGGAGGCAGGCAGGCAGGCTGGGAAGGAAGCAGGCTGGCAGGCAGGCTGGCTGGCAGGCTGGCAGGCTGGGAAGGAGGCAGGCTGGGAAGGAGGCAGGCTGGGAAGAAGGCAGGCTGGGAAGGAGGCAGGCTGGGAAGGAAGCAGGCTGGGAAGGAAGCAGGCTGGGAAGGAGGCAGGCTGGGAAGGAAGCAGGCAGGCAGGCTGGGAAGGAAGCAGGCTGGCAGGCTGGGAAGGAGGCAGGCTGGGAAGGAAGCAGGCTGGCAGGCTGGGAAGGAGGCAGGCTGGGAAGGAGGCAGGCTGGCAGGCTGGGAAGGAGGCAGGCTGGCAGGCTGGGAAGGAGGCAGGCTGGGAAGGAGGCAGGCTGGCAGGCTGGGAAGGAGGCAGGCTGGCAGACTGGGAAGGAGGCAGGCTGGCAGGCTGGGAAGGAGGCAGGCTGGCAGGCTGGGAAGGAGGCAGGCTGGGAAGGAGGCAGGCTGGGAAGGAGGCAGGCTGGGAAGGAGGCAGGCTGGCAGGCTGGGAAGGAGGCAGGCAGGCAGGCTGGGAAGGAGGCAGGCTGGCAGGCTGGGAAGGAGGCAGGCAGGCAGGCTGGGAAGGAGGCAGGCTGGCAGGCTGGGAAGGAGGCAGGCTGGCAGGCTGGGAAGGAGGCAGGCTGGGAAGGAGGCAGGCTGGCAGGGTGGGAAGGAGGCAGGCAGGCAGGAAGCGATATATGGGTGTTGAAGTGAACTGTGAACCACGTGACCTTTGAGAGAGTGTGTGTGTGTGTGTGTATGGGTTTGGGGTGGGGGGTGGGGGTGGTGTGTCGGTGGTGGGGGGAGAGGGGGAGGTGTGTCGGTGGTGGGGGGAGAGGGGGAGGTGTGTCGGTGGTGGGGGTGAGGGGGAGGTGTGTCGGTGGTGGGGGAGGGACCGGCTGACTCCGTAAGCCTAACCACACTCCACAGACCTGTGACCCAGATTTGTTTCTTAAATGTACAGTACATCATCGTATATTTTAGGCAGGATGTGCCTGCAGGCTGGCAGGAAACATCCAGAGGATGTTTGCCAGACGTCTTAATAATCAGTTAGGAACAATTAAGGACTTTTATAAAGCGGATCAGGACTTCACTTATTGATGAGTACAAACAAAACACGGTCGCATTTACGCCATGAACCTGACGATTTTTTTCCCTAGAGTTTTTTCATAAATTTTTCGGAAAAATTTCTTTTTACATTTCTAGTTTATTTTTCCCCTCTATTTCTCGTATACGAACTTACATGTTAACCGACGGGTCTCGTCCCCAAGGGGTTCGGAAACCAAGTGGTGCTCTGTATTTTAATGAGTGACTCAGCGGCGCGTCGTCGGAAAGGAATCGGGAGAAAAATGAGTGACGAGAGGTCCAGTCGTAAACCCGTCAGTGTTAATTGCGAACACAATGATACCAAAACGAGCAACGTAGCACGAGAATTAAGGTGAGAAAATGGAACGAGTATGCACATTTTACTGATTTTGTGCGCTTACGGGTAACTTTTGCCAACTTTAGGCTGTGCTGTTGGGAGTCACACCAGGCTTTTGGACATTATATTTATACACACCTGTAGGGAATTTAATTGTGAACACAATGATACCAAAATGAGCAATGTAGCACGAGAATTAAGGTGAGAAAGCTGAAACGAGCATACACATTTAGGTGTCACCACGCACTTGCCCGCACACTCACCCACACGCCGGGTGCATGACCCCTAAGTTGACCGCGCACCTGCCCGGCGACAGATAGTGTTAACAAATCCACAAGGGCCATGATGAGGGTTCGAACCTACGTCCGGGATGATCCCAGACGCGCCTAAGTCAACTGCACCACGACATGGTTAAAAGAATTGCAACCTGGAGTGCTACTGCCCTCACAAGGCTCCCGCAACTTCTCCGAAGCACAGACCGGGGTTTTACACAATTCCCCAATGCACCCAGGCTTTGTCAACCAAATGTTCTACCTCTTCGCCCTTACCCCTTTGTGTACTGAAGTAAGGGCGAAGAGGCAGAACATCTGGTTCACAAAGCCCAGGTGCATGGGGAAATTGTGTAAAACCTTTAACTATGCCATAGCGCAGTCGACTAAGGCGCATCTGGGATCATCCCGGACGTGAGTTCAAACCCTCATCACGGCCCTTGTGGATTTGTTTATTGGACACCTCAAATTTACTTGACTACATTACTGTATGACCACCTCATAATATACATTTGCCCATATTGTTTAAGAATAGCAAAAGTTCCACTTGACACTAAAAGTGTAGTTTTAATCAACACATTTGTTCTACCAGAACCCAGTCCACCAGGAAATTAAACAAAGGAAGAATTTTGAGGCAGATAATCAATGTAATCCAGAAAATTGGCATTGATAGTGAAAATAAATGTAAAATTTAACAGTATTTATATTTAAATGTATTTTTCCCATGTGACTGGTATAAAAAGCTATAAACATGTTTCCTATGGTAACATTAAAACAGAAATAAAAGCATTGAATGTAATGAAATGCCACTCTGCATAACTTTAAGTAGCTTCCCTTAACCTATAAGCTTGGATTCATTTGAATGATTGTAACCTATCAAATATCTGACAATTTTTGTAGGCACAACATATTTACAGGACCACAATCTGGGATTCTCACAGAGACGAAGAAAGAAAAAGGGTCTCAAAACACCATAAATCAAAGGTGAACCACAAAAGATAAAATGTTACCTCAGCACATTGAAGACTTGACAGAAATTATTCAGAACATTTTAACTTTAACACATCAACGGATAGTTACACACAGCTACTTGCCAAACACCTGTCTCCCATACATGCCACCAGGCAACAGCCCGGTTAGGAAGGGGTCAACAGCTGGCTATACAATTACACAAGAACCTCAAACTACCAGAGATGAGAGGAGCAAAATGGTGGGAACAGAGTCACTGAAGGTTCCATACAGTTACCATTTAACACTTTCTTTATTGGGCCTCTCTGTGGCTTCCCTGGGCTATCTTTCCACACCGCCTTCATACAGGAATTGTATAAAGCTTTCTCAAGACGCACACACAAATCAAGATAAGCTAGAACCTGTGAAGATGAAACTCTCCAAAGACGAGGCACGTCTATACTGTATCTGGTAAAAATCCAGTGTTGAATAAAATAAAATGCCACTTTCTGGTGGGTCCCTCTGTACCACCTGCCCGAGCTACCCACCTGGAGTTTTTCAAACTCTACTACCCATCATGCTCTCATGAATCATGGGGCATCTGCTGGATATAGGACCAGAATCTGTCCCCCCCCCCTCAATAGACATAGGGAAGTGGGGATACTAAATAAACCACAGTACCAAAGGGAACCCAGCAGAAGAAAACAAGAAACAAAACCAGCCACGGCTAACACAACACCGATTCAAAACTTTGTACACATGCATTGTCTAGGTCCAACCACTAGTTACCTTTAGCAGCTTGAGGGATCAAAGGCAGTTACACCAGACATTTCCACTGCCCAAGCAAGGGGAGGGGAGGGAAGGGTAAGGTGGGAACGGGAGGAAACAGATGGGAGCACCAAGAAACAGGCATGTCATTACATTGATAGATTTTTGAGAGGGTTGAATTCAATATCTCCCAGAATTATTTTACCAAACAGATGGAGATAACAAAATGGCTTTCCAAGGAGACACATGATCAGAATCAGCAGAAAACATGAGCCCGACACCAAGAGGGTAGTTGGTGAAAGGTGAAAAGGAAAGCCTACAAAAAACTAGCGCTGAATGTAATGAAACGCCATTTTCTAGGCGAGACCGGGAGGCTCCCCAGAGCTATACCAGGCTGATGTGTATATTTTAGAACGTGGCAACAGTCAATCGATGGATTTCTAGGTCTACTGGGGACCAGCGCCGGAAACTGGCCCTCAGAGGTACGAGGAGCAATGGCCTATAGACACCCCCCCCCCATTTAATTAGAAGCAGTCTATGTCTGCCATTTACCAGGTCAGGCACCCAGAAAGGTAGGAATTCCAAAACAAACTACAGCTGGTTAAAAATTGCAAACCGAAAGCTGAACTCCCCAATCGAAAACAAACAAGCATGACATCACCACAGCCGCCAAACTGCTGTTTGCGCAACTCTCTCCTCCCCTGGAGGGTGAAGGGGGAGCCTCAGACCCTCTCCTCGCACCGGCTACCCAGCCTCAGTTCACAGGCTGAATATAAAAAATGTGAAAAAACGCTGACCAGGAGGGGAGGGAGGGATGACGAGGAGCCTCCAGGTTTCACCCAGAAAAGGGCATTTCATTAAATTCAACGCTGGTTTTCAGCTCCCCTGAGCTACCTAACCAAAGATACAGGAAAAGAGGGACTTACCTGGGAGACAGCTGCCACTCGCTCCTCAACTCGAAGTCGAGACAACTGGCTGCAACCTGCGACCTAAGGCTACACACGCCCGAGACGGGCCAGGAACATGAACAAGGTACAGTGTGGCCAGGGGCCCTGTTCAACCTCCAAAAGCCTCATGCCCGAATGTCAGCCCAAGACATATTACCAAAAACAGCAGTCAAAGCCACGAATTTACGAATGTCGTGGACACGGGGATAAACCGCAGGCTGGCTGGACCGAATAATCCTGCAGACTCCCTGGAAGACCAGCACCCTGGAACAGGTTAGAAGGGAAACCAGGTCGCCACATATACGGTACTGGGAGACGCCTCGACCATGCCGACGCAAAGAAGTCCACCGCCGGGCGCCCGTACGTCTGGCAAAGCCAATTACCTACCGTTCTGGGTGCCTTCCCTGGGGTGACGCCAAAGATGATAAACTTTAAATGTAAACTGTTCGTAGGCAATTGTTCCCTGCGCCTTTCTGAGGGGACCAGATTCTGGCTCGTGGTCCGGTAGGCAAAAAAGAAATCACGACTGATGACACCAAGTAGCATGGCACTTAATGCGAGCGCTTCAGTGAGCCAACAGGACTCCTCTCAGAATAGGATTTTGACAGAGTCCCACACAAGAACACACACACACATTGCTTTGTAAAGAGACATGCTGGAGGGCTGACAGGGAAAATGCTGACATGATGAAAATTTTTATAACTGACAAAGATGAAAGCAGTAATTAGAGACAATGTATCTAACTGGAAGAATGTTACTACAGTAGTAGCATACCACAGGGTTCAGTTCTTGCACCAGTACTATTCATTGTCAGATCATTCAAATGATCTGCTAGAAGGATTACAAAATTATATGAACATGTTTCCTGATGATGCCATTTGCTGATGATGCTAAACTACTAGGGAAGAGGAGGAAAATTAGATGATTGTCATGCTCTTCAAACTGACCTAGATAAAATAAGTGCCTGGAGCATCATGTGGCAAATGGAATTCAATGTGAATAAATGCCACGTTATAGAATGTGGAATAGGAGATAGGAGATAAGAGACAACACAACCTACAAATCATGTGGAAAGATCTTAAAGAACTAACAGAGATCTCTAGTGGTGATTCTGGATAGTAGGCTGTCACCAGAGAACACAAAGAACACTGTGGGAGAAGCATATGCATCACTTTCCAACTTCGGAATCACTTAAATTACATGGATGGTGAAATACTAAAACGGTTCATGACTTGTTTTCCAATTATCAAAATTGGAACAACATGCAGTAGTTATATGGTGCCCAATAGTGGAAAAGGTGCAAAGGCATGCAACAAAAAGTCTTCCGGAATTGAAAAACAAAAGTTATGAAGATAGGCTAGAGGCATTAAATACTTTATGTCAAAACTAGAAGATAGAAGAAAATGAGGCGACATGATCACTTACAAAATAATAACAGGAATTGACCAAACTGATAAATTCCTGAAACTAGCAACTCCACGAACAAGAGGACACAGATTTAAGCTAATGAAACAAAGGAACTAAAAATTTTTTATAGTTTCTTGTTTTGCAAACAGTGATAAGCAGATGAAACAAGGTAAGTGGGAAAGTGGAGAATGCCAAAAAGTCAATAGACCCCTCCTAGAACAAACATACCTCCTGGGTAAAATTCCCACAAAACCCTCCCATGATAGCCTGGAGGCGAGGTAAGTCTATAAAATACCACCTTGTTTGAGCAGGTGTGCAAGCAGATCTTCTCAACCGAACTGGGGGAGAGGACCAGCCCCAGGTTACAGGCCAAAGCAACAAAACCTACAGACCATAACCTAACCTGACACAGATATGGAGTGCGACCTGGGTTGAGGCAGAGTATGTGGAGTGGTTAGGAGGGGCCTACAAGTACAAGCCACGATAAATTTCCTAGATACAACAGTACATACAGACTAGCTAACCAGGTATCTGCATATGAAGGCATACTATAAACTGACTAACCTTCACACGTATCTGAAATTTGACTCGAGCCACCCAATAGCCTTGAAGAAATCGCTACCCTACTCACTTGGACTCTGACTCAAGCGGATTAACAGCAAAGAAGAGATGCTATATCCCCAGCTTGATGACCTATGGAATATGTTCAGGAACGGAGACTACCCAGACAATAATACATGATGCCGAAGAGAAACTCAAGAGAAAAAACAAGGGCGGAGCTACTCAGACCTAGAACACAACAAGTGAAGACAAGAGATGGACCCTCCCAACCCTTTTCTTCCCCGGCCTTGCAGCACAGCTTAAGATAAAACTCCAGGAAGTATGAACATGGATGAGGGAAACGTACAGTGAACATCCCTCCTGGGTTAAATTCCCACAAAGCCCTCCCACAACCACCTGGAGGCGAGGCAAGTCTATAAAAGACCACCTTGTTAGAGCAGGTGAGCAGGCAGATCATCTCAACCGAACTGGGGGAAAGGACCAGTCCCAGGTTACAGACTAAAGCAACGAAACCTACAGACCATAACCTAACCTGACATAGGTTTGGAGTGCGACCTGGGTTGAAGCAGAATATGCGGAGTGGTTAGAAGGGGCCTAACCACGAGCTAGCCTAACTAATGGGACACCACAAGCGTAACTCATCCTATAACTTCACTTAGGTAATTACATTTAGTTTAGGACCAAAGTTCAACCCCCCGCAAGCAAAACTAGGCGAGTACTTAAGTAATTTACACACAGGCTTCCTGTCCGTGACAAAAGTAATTATATAATGAAGTCCAGAGATCCAGCAAATACCTACATTGACCAGATAATCAGGCTTTGTAGAAATGCCCATTTTTAAACAAGATGTTTAAAGCTTGTGCAGTTCACTTTGGTATAGGGTGTCACGGCCCCTATGTTTCCCTATGTCTCGGAGAAACAAAGATTCTGCTCCCATTGCTTTCAAGGGGTTTCGAGGCCCAAATATTGAGTGACTAATAAATTTCAACCAATAGCTCAAGGGGAGCCACTGAGGGGTTCCAATACAATAATACATACCAAAGTGCTAATAAAAATGAAAATCACACAAGCCAGAAGGGTTCAGAACCAAGAGATCCATTTAATAGATAACCACAGTATAAATGTTAACTCTTTTAACCATTCAGGTACATTGCAAATGATGCTTTTGGGCATCAAGGCATTGTAATTATCTGTATTGAAGTGCCCCATTACATAAACATTTACAAGTAGTACAGTAGCAATAATTAACAACAAAACAACATGCAGAAAGACTGGCACTTACAGTCTGAAGTCAAGACGGCATAATAAGGTAAAGAAGTATTAGTATGAGTACATCACTACATTGTAGTACCAAGTAGCTCCCATAAGTAAGAGTACAGTACCCAGTAGCTCCCACAAGTAAGAGTACAGTACCCAGTAGCTCCCATAAGTAAGAGTACAGTACCCAGTAGCTCCCACAAGTAAGAGTACAGTACCCAGTAGCTCCCACAAGTAAGAGTACAGTACCCAGTAACTCCCACAAGAGTACAGTACCCAGTAACTCCCACAAGTAAGAGTACAGTACCCAGTAGCTCCCACAAGTAAGAGTACAGTACCCAGTAGCTCCCACAAGTAAGAGTACAGTACCCAGTAGCTCCCACAAGTAAGAGTACAGTACCCAGTAGCTCCCACAAGTAAGAGTACAGTACCCAGTAGCTCCCACAAGTAAGAGTACAGTACCCAGTAACTCCCACAAGAGTACAGTACCCAGTAACTCCCACAAGTAAGAGTACAGTACCCAGTAGCTCCCACAAGTAAGAGTACAGTACCCAGTAGCTCCCACAAGTAAGAGTACAGTACCCAGTAACTCCCACAAGTAAGAGTACAGTACCCAGTAGCTCCCACAAGTAAGAGTACAGTACCCAGTAGCTCCCACAAGTAAGAGTACAGTACCCAGTAACTCCCACAAGTAAGAGTACAGTACCCAGTAGCTCCCACAAGTAAGAGTACAGTACCCAGTAGCTCCCACAAGTAAGAGTACAATACCCAGTAGCTCCCACAAGTAAGAGTACAGTACCCAGTAGCTCCCACAAATAAGAGTACAGTACCCAGTAGCTCCCACAAGTAAGAGTACAGTACCCAGTAGCTCCCACAAGTAAGAGTACAGTACCCAGTAACTCCCACAAGTAAGAGTACAGTACCCAGTAGCTCCCACAAGTAAGAGTACAGTACCCAGTAGCTCCCACAAGTAAGAGTACAGTACCCAGTAACTCCCACAAGTAAGAGTACAGTACCCAGTAACTCCCACAAGTAAGAGTACAGTACCCAGTAGCTCCCACAAGTAAGAGTACAGTACCCAGTAACTCCCACAAGTAAGAGTACAGTACCCAGTAACTCCCACAAGTAAGAGTACAGTACCCAGTAGCTCCCACAAGTAAGAGTACAGTACCCAGTAGCTCCCACAAGTAAGAGTACAGTACCCAGTAACTCCCACAAGTAAGAGTACAGTACCCAGTAGCTCCCACAAGTAAGAGTACAGTACCCAGTAGCTCCCACAAGTAAGAGTACAGTACCCAGTAGCTCCCACAAGTAAAAGTACAGTACCCAGTAGCTCCCACAAGTAAGAGTACAGTACCCAGTAGCTCCCACAAGTAAGAGTACAGTACCCAGTAACTCCCACAAGTAAGAGTACAGTACCCAGTAGCTCCCACAAGTAAGAGTACAGTACCCAGTAACTCCCACAAGTAAGAGTACAGTACCCAGTAGCTCCCACAAGTAAGAGTACAGTACCCAGTAACTCCCACAAGTAAGAGTACAGTACCCAGTAGCTCCCACAAGTAAGAGTACAGTACCCAGTAGCTCCCACAAGTAAGAGTACAGTACCCAGTAGCTCCCACAAGTAAGAGTACAGTACCCAGTAGCTCCCACAAGTAAGAGTACAGTACCCAGTAGCTCCCACAAGTAAGAGTACAGTACCCAGTAGCTCCCACAAGTAAGAGTACAGTACTTCACAACTCTCAACTAAGAGCACAGTACAGTACAACGTAACTCCCACAAAAATACAGTATTACTTAACATCCAGAAGTAACAATACTCTTACTTGTGGCAGTTATGTAGTACTGTACTTACATATGGGAGAAATGTCTACATTAAAAACTTAAATATAAATGTTGCTTTTAAGAAGAGTAACACGGCAACTTTGACCCTAATCAAGAAGTCTCCTTGCTCACCTGCGGGATGTGTTTATGTTGTCCCCTGCAAGCAGTGTCAATATATTTACAGAGACCAGACTGGAAAAAGAGCTTGATAAGACACAGTGTGCAACAAATATGCAATAAGAACTGGGCAGGAGTTGAAGGCACTCTTTATGTTAGCTTGGACAATCATGCCATAAATTGGGTTGCAGCAAAGTGTATGGCCTTTAGCAACTTTCCCATAGCGAGAAATTGAGTCGAGTCAGCCCTTATTGTTCATTGAAATAATACTTAACACTTGCAATTGAAGGTACAAGATTGATTCAATCCTTTCAAGCAAAATTATCAGGAATGTTCAAATTACCTTAGTTACTTAATCGTTTTGTTTAATGGTCCCTCTTTGTTAGCTAGCTTTCAGTTTAAGCTACCATGTATTCCTGGGCTGTTGATATTAGTCAGGAGTTAGTGATTTATCGCACCCGAGAATGGTTTAATTTTAACTGTCTTTAATTCATTACCATTGGGTTCATTTGGTTAGCTTATCATATGCATTCCCTTTCTTTGTTTCCCTTCCCCTGCAATGTCTTCTTTAGCTGAGAAGTCAAAAAAACTAACTCAAAAGTTTATTTTACAGTTTGATATGACCTGATGTTAAGAGATGCATTTTGTTGAGCATTGTTCAAAAGCAGGGAAGGAGTGGACAAACATTAGCTGGAACAATATATATAACCAAGAAGGATGGAGTGAAGCAAGGTGTCGCATGGGCAAATACGTTTTTTTATTCTTATTTTGGCAGGGGTGGTGTGTGCTGGATATTCTGCCTTTAGTTGTGAGGATGGTAGAATATACCAGTGTTAGCTGGCTGTTAATAATCTGCCGAGATTGTTTGATATGTAGTGCTTGGCCCATGTCTAATCCTCTATTGTTGTTGCATCTGTTGATTATTTTAATGTTTTTGACTAGCATATCTCTGGTGATGATTTGGTTGTGTGTAGAAACTATATGTTCCTTGATGGAGTCTTATTGTTTGTACATTATCAGATGCCTTGAAAGAGATGCTGTCTTGCCTATATACTGATATCTTTGGGGCTGACAGTACCTAAGTAGGAGTGTTAACACATGTAGATATTCGCCTTTTAATTCATTTCACTTATGGGGAAAGTTCGTCACGAGCAAGTTGGCCGTCTTCCACCTGACTATTGGCTATTACCGCCAGCATCTTCCAGGGCCTAGCACGATAACAGCTTGCAAGAATAAATCTCAACATCTCTCATTGTAGCAAATCATTATGACACTTTGAACCAACAGCAAACTCAATGGAGACTGGTTCATTCTAGCTGGGCTTCACTGTACCACTAAGTATGCCCACTGGTTCATTCTAGCCGGTTTCACTATACCAAGTATGTCCAACTGTCAATATGTAATATACAAACATGTGTTAGAGTCCTGAGGTGCTTACTATTAGTACACACCTTAACCCCTTAACTGCGTTGCCTCCAAATATGACACCCCCACAGTGCTCAGGAAATAAGTTCTCTGGAAAAAATTCTTTTGATTTTTTAAAGTGTCAAAAACCCTTCCCTCAGTATGGGTATGTAAAAAAAAATTGAACTTGTACTTACTTTGGCTGCTATGGGGTCCGTAAGTTGGCACGTGACGTCATCATTCCCCATTCGCCCATGACGTACGCTGCCAGGCCCAGTAGGGCGCCTGGGGTGGGGCGCGCGAGTTGCCGCGAATATATTTTTGTTCATTTTTTGCGCACAGTTCCAAATACATTTTATTTGTTTTTACGTGCTAATCCTATGTATAATGAACACGTACATTATATTATGGCAGTAAAACATCCGTACTGTCCGAAGACACTGTGTTACGTGCATGACACTTGTGTACACATATGTTGCACATATTTACTATGTATTATGCTAATTTATGTATATATACAATCTATTTACACACTATACACTGTCACACACTATATACATTCACCATCAACACACTCAGAACACCTCGAGTGTGAGCAGCCACACCCAGCCAGTCTCCCTCACTCCAACATCTTACTTGCCAACATTGCTCCTCCCACCATTCTGTTATTGTTCTTATTACACTAATTACACATGTTATATATTCCTATCTACATGTTTTATTTACCAGAACTATGCAAGTAAGCCGGTATTGTGTCCAAACAGTACAGTGGCCACCATACACTGCATGAAAAATCACACAGCAGACAGCAGACAACACTACGATTACTACGTAACCTCCCTCACCAAAATAGCTCCTCACAACATTCTCCTGTTGCTGTTATTACACTATATACACACTGTATATACACATGTACATATGTGTTGCCCATAGCGAACCACTAAGCTAGTATGGTGAGCAAAACAAGAGTGGCAGCCACACACACACAATGAGGCTACCTCAATTCTCTCCCTCCCTCCCTCACCAAAATTCCTCCTTCCACAATACTACGCACAACGCTAATTATAACCACAATCCTGCTATTATCACAATCCTGGTCACTAATTCCTGTAAATGAATAATTGACCACACATTTATTTTGAAAAGGAACCTAAGAAATCATTTGAAGATTCCTATATGGACGAAATAATGCTGTGGTGCTGTGGCTAGCGCTGTGAACATCGTGAACAGCATTGAATCACTGATATTTGAACATTGTACCCAGTCATTATCACACTCAGGCTCTAATATAACACTATCATGGCTAAATAATACAAGTTATATATATATTTTGACATTATTAGGCGATGCTGTGGTCACATGCTGAACAGCAGTGCTGTGCGCTCATGCTGCGAGCGTCAGCCTTGGTTGCTCACTCACTACTGAGGCTCCCACACCCAAGAATGTGGACCACGATTTTTTTTAAAGATGGCTCTGTTTACAAGAGCCCTGAGGAAGCTGATGTGAACCCCATGTAGCCGCGGGAGTTTTGAATGGAACATGAAAAATACAAATACCCAGAGGCGTGTTGCGCAAACCAGACGTGAGGCTGCAGGCGCATTGCGCAGTTTAAGGGTTAATGTATTAAAATGAGGAAAGGTTGAAGTGAACATGCATTTAGAAATTAGAAGAGAGGAAATGGGGAAAAATACAAAAGGCACATGTTAGGAAAATATAGGAAATTATGAGGGGGGAAAAAACTTCAGTGTAGAGAAGATGGAAAGCAACACAGTGCGAGTGTAGCTAAATAAAAGATTTCTCCATGGAGGAAAGAGAACCCTTCACACTTCCACAATGAAATGTTTGTAGGCGACAAAAGCCTATTACTTATAACAAATCAATTCTGTACTGTCACAGTTTATTACTTTAATATCAATTATATATCAAATATAATTGCATAACACACCACTTTGAAATATATGACATTATATAGAGGGACCAATGTATCAAAATACTTACATCATTCACAATCTTGTGTTCATTGACTTCATCTGTATAATAGTCAACAGTACATGTGACCAGACCATTGAAGTAGAGCTTGACCGAGAGAGTCATGGTGTCAGAGCAGTAGAGTGCCATGTAACTGCCACCTGGCACTTCACAAAGTGATGTCTGTAATATAAATACAGAAAGTAAGGAAAGGATACGAGGACAGAACAGTGGCTGGGATAGATAGGATAGTGGATAGGAACGGTTCGCAACCACTAGAGCCATCGGGAACTCAATGTCCACCTGTAAAGGAGTGAGGCCGTCACTTTACCAACTAGTCCAAGTGGATGGAAAATAGATTAAATTAACATAACGTAACATAACATAAAAACATAAGTAACATAAATAAATGTAAATAACTTAACATGTATCACAATTCTCTGTAAATCAAATTCTCAAAAAAACAGCAACACAAAAGCCCAAAAATATTGGCCAGAGAAAATAATTAGCATGTTATAATATAAAATATAGCAAAGGCAAATCAAATGTTTCACAACACTGTACACTATGATTTCAATTGCAAAATAGGTCAAAGAAACTTACCTCAGTTAATGGTCCTGTGAAAGGCTCAATAAGTGGCAACAGATCCTGCAGCAGAGTTTTTCTCTCCACTAAAAAAAAATCAGAGTAATTCTAATTAGGAGAGAATTTTAATGAAATGGTTAAGAAAAATAGTTTACGCTAGGGAAGAGAGACCTGTACTTGTTTAAAACAAGCAAGCTTATAGATCGCATGATATTCCACCGAGTTACATATTATAAGCCACGCCAGACTTGGGGAATAGAAGAACTCCCAAAACCCCATCAACCAGGTATCAACTATGTGGTGCCCAGAATGCACAAGGAACCCACAATGTATAATCCAAATACAATACAAAAATTTGATTCATAAAGACCATTTACTTATAATCTAAATTACAGTATAGTACTGTTTTCTAAATTAAAACAGCCTGTTAAATAATCACTGGCTTGAGTGACACTCCATCAGTATTTTAGCGTTACAATTTTATTGCTTTGCAATTGGCTGTGATTTTAAGCATGATATACTCCACATAACATGAATGGGTCCCCCTGATTAGAGCCCGAATCTCATGCTTCAGTATGCTGTGTGTTACATAATCTGGTGCATACCAATTGCTTTCTGCCACATAGTGCACCAAGGGTATCTTGTGTTTTTTTTTATGAATAATATGCCCATTGGAGCAAAAATGTGTCCCGCCCACGTTTGCTTCACATTCGGTCTGCATGTCTTGGTGCAAAGCATACCCAATACCGCTCACTTTGGTACTGAACCACCTGCTGTATACTTTGTTCACATGCTTTGGTGAACAGTATGCCCCCTTCAAGTTTCACAGTCAGTTCTTGTGCATAGTACACTTTCAATGTACAGTATATCGAAGTACTGACAATAGCTTTACACCAGATTCATTGAAGTGATGATTTTCCCACCAGCAGGCGGCTCCCTAGGTGTGACGTCACCATCTTCCAAGACAGTGATTGGTCCAGCCTCTCTCTACGTTTCATTTGAACTTGCCGGTTTCCCTAGAAAATTTCACTACATAGAGGAGGAAGCAGATTACTTCTAGATTCTACCTCCTCACAATTTTCTGTCGAATCTCAATATCAACACTAATTATTCTCGACATTATTTTGTCGTCACTATCTCCACAGTTTATACATCCTCACATAATAATATGAGCCATCAGTCACAGAGGGAAAGCCCAGGAAAAACTCTCATATTGGAATAGCCGAGGCTACTCGTATGAGATCCGCTAGATGGAAACCACCTCAATGTATAGCTTCAGGAAACCACAAGGGTCTCTACAGAAAATGAGGTCAAACAAGGTACAATTTTTCGTCTAATTTAATTTGCTATCTTGATCCATCATTAAGAAAGTCGAGTCGGCTGTCACATAATAAGACAGATGCAGATGATGTAGTTCTACTTGCACTAACCAAAGAGGCTATGGAAAAGTTTATAGGAATGTGAGAAAGATACTATGCAGAATACAACCTAATGTGCTGTGGTTGCTTCTAATTCAAGGGACTCGTCTTGTCAAGATCCTAATCTAAAGTGATGAGGCAGAGATATTCCAGTAAAATATTCTGAAAAACATCTTGGGCATATTACTGTACATCATTAAAGGGTGCACTTGCCAATTGTTCTGATGCTATCAGAGACCTGAAGGTCAGAACAAATGTCATCATTAGTGAATTTGGTAATCTTGATACCTGGTCAAGTTATTTAACAATATTACAGCTTGTATGCTTGATAAGTATGGAACCTACACAATACTGACCTTGGTAAGTTTAATTGTGAATAGAGGAAATGTTTTAAGACTTATCTTGGGTGTCCATCCTCACACTCATTGCAATCTCCTACCCGGCCTCATGTCCACAGCCACACTTGAAGAAATAATTCACAAACGAATGATATCTTGTCTAAAAGCAATCACCCATTTAGTTGACTCAATCAACATTTTTTTTTATGCACTCTTGTCACTGGACATTCCTTTTCCAGATATATAAACTTAATTGATGGGAATTAAGAATGAGTGACATACAGTGTGTGTGTGTGTAATTACCTAAGTGTAATTACAGGATGTGAACTACACTTGTGGTGTCCCATCTTCCCAGCACTGTCATATAACACTGAAATTACTGACGGTTTTGCCCTCCATCACCTTCTCACCTAACTTGTTCCAAATGTTTACCACTCTGTTTACAAAAGTGAATTTTTTTATATTTCTTCGGCATCTGTGTTTAGTTAAAATCTATGACCTCTTGTTCTTGAAGTTCCGGGTCTCAGGAAATCTTCCCTATCAATTTTATCAATTCCTGTTACTATTGTGTACGTAGTGATCATATCACCTCTTTTCTGTCTTCTAGTTTTGGCATATTTAATGCCTCTAACCTCTCCTTGTAGCTCTTGTCCTTCAGTTCTGGGAGCCACTTAGTGGCATGTCTTTGTACCTTTTTCAGTTTGTTGATGTGCTACTTTAGATATGGGCACCATACAGCTGCTGCATATTCCAGCTTAAGTCTAACAAAAGTCGTGAACAATTTCTTTAATATTTCGCCATCCATGTATTTAAAAGCAATTCTGAAGTTAGAAAGTGTAGCATAGGCCCATACACAATGTTCTTAATGTGATCCTCAGGTGATAGTTTTCTATCTAGAACCACCCCGGTTTGGAGCCGGTCGGCCGAGCGGACAGCACGCTGGACTTGTGATCCTGTGGTCCCGGGTTCGATCCCGGGCGCCAGCGAGAAACAATGGGCAAAGTTTCTTTCACCCTATGCTCCTGCTACCTAGCAGTAAAATAGGTACCTGGGTGTTAGTCAGCTGTCACAGGCTGCTTCCTGGGGGTGGAGGCCTGGTCAAGGACCGGGTCGCGGGGACACTAAAGCCCCGAAATCATCTCAAGATAACCCCTAGATCTCTTTCTTTATCAGACTTCTTTAAAGATTCCTCACATAATTTATAGGTTGTGTTGGGTCTATGTTCTCCTATTCCACATTCCATAACATGGTATTTACAATATTTACATTAAATTTCATTTGCCAAGTGGTGCTCCATATATTTATTCAGTCCAGGTCTTCTTG
Source organism: Procambarus clarkii (assembly GCF_040958095.1). Lineage (NCBI taxonomy): Eukaryota > Metazoa > Arthropoda > Malacostraca > Decapoda > Cambaridae > Procambarus > Procambarus clarkii. The sequence continues at coordinate 33,294,243 of NC_091197.1, forward strand.
AAGGGTACGACAATCATCGAAGTTACTTATCTTCCCTATTATCTTAGCATCATCAGCAAACATGTTCATATAATTCTGAATTCCATCTCGTAGAGCGTTCATGTAGACAATGAACATTACCGGTGCAAGAACTGAACCCAGTGGTACTCCGCTTGTGACATTTCTCCAGTCCGATACACTTCCTCTTATTACTGCCCTCATTTTTCTATCAGTCAAAGTTTTTCATCCATGTTAGCAGCTTACCTGTCATCCCTCCAATGTGTTCCAGTTTCCAGAACAACCTCTTATGTGGAACTCTGTTGAAAGCCTTTTTTTATGTCCAGATAGATGCAGTCAACCCAATCATCTCTTTCCTGTAAAATCTGTGGCTTGATCGTAGAAACCGAGCAAATTTTTTACACGGGATCTTCCAGACCGAAAACCATACTGACGGTCTGATATTATATCGTTTGTCTCCAGGTGTTCTACCCATTTAATCTTGATTATTTTTTCCAATATTTTGACTATTACACGTGTCGACGATACAGGTCTACAATTGAAGGGGGAGGGGGGCTGGGGGTCTTCCCTGCCGCCACTTTTGTAGATTGAAACTATGTTGGTCTTTTTCCACACGTCTGCTACAACTCTTGTACACGGGTATGCCTGAAAAATCCGGTGAAGTGGAATGCTGAGCTCAGGTGCACATTCCCTCAGAACCTATGGTGAAACTCCATCTGGGCCAACATCTTTGTTCTTATTTAGCTCCTAGAGCATATTTTCCCCTTCGTCTCTAGACACCTCTATGTGCTCTATGTTGTTTTCTGGAATTCTTATTGTGTCTGGTTCCCTGAAGATTTCATTTTGTACACACACACACTTTGGAACTTTTCGTTTAATGTTTCACACATTTCCTTTTCATTTTCAGTGAATGTGTTTCCCATTTTCAACCTCTGGATTTTATCCTTTACCTGCAATTTGTTGTTTATGAATTTGTTGAATAGACCTGGTTCTGTTTTACATTTGTTTGCTATACCTTTTTTTTTAATTTCTCTCTGCCTCTCTCCTCACTGCTGTGTAGTTGTTTTTTTGCATCTTTGTATCGCCGATATGTTTGAGGGTTTGGCCTCTTCCTATATTGATTCCATTTTTGTCTTTTTGGTCTCTGGCCCTCCCGCAATTTCTGTTGAACCAATCCTTTTTTCTGGCCCTGCATCTCTGTTTAGGTATAAATGTTTGTGTGTCTTCATCGTATATTTTGAAAAATTTGGCATCCATCTCATTTACTTTCCTGCCCAGCAACAAGTCTGTCCAATTATACTCATTAAAAAAAGTTTGAAGTTCCCCATAGTGTCCTCTCTTAAAATCGAGCTTATCAGTGTTTCAATGTCTCCATTTTCTTCTAGATGATATCTTAAAGCATATTTAATGTCTAACAGGCCATGATCACTCTTTCCCAAGGGTGGAAAGTACTTCATGCCAAATATCTCTTCTTTCCTGGTGAATATTAGATCCATTACTGACAGTACATCACCTTCCCTCATTCTTGTGGCCTGCTCGATGTGTTGATACAAGAATGTCTGCAGAATGAAGTTTACAAATCTGCATGTTCAAAAGTCCTCCATTCTTGCTTCATAGGCCTCCCAGTCTATTGCTTTAAAGTTGAAGTCCCTCAGTATCAACAGTCGTGATTTATCTATCTGCTTGTACTATAATTTCTCTCATGACCATGTGTTGCTTGCTGGTGGGCTGTAGACATTTACGATTATCAGTTTATCATCCTGACTCCAGACCTTCAATGCCATTAAGTCAACTTTGAGGATTTTTCAACACTTTCGCCACTCAGTGGCGCACGAGTGCATCACTAAGTTTTGTTCGGGTTCCGCAAGGGTGACACTGGCAGGCGTCACGAGAATAAATATTTGTATAAATTCCAATTTCGACCCGATCTACTTGTGGATAGCTTAGAAATGTTCGCCATGAAATTTACGTTTTCTCTAATAGCCGAAGAGCTTATTTGGGAGAATGGCATGGCAGTGAATCATCGTGGTAAAACAATTGTATTATTGACACGACGAGTATGATCGACGGAGTTTTTATATTTGTTGCCGGTCGAACGCATCCTTATGTGACGTTTTATACTTATGTTCTTCTAGAACATTCTATTGCGAACACATTGGTACAAAACTGAAATATGTACATCGAAAAATAATGTCAGGACAGTGAATTGAATACACACTTTTCAATGCGGGTTTCGCCGATATGCCGCCGCGGTTAACACTTCGGCCACTTCCCACACTCTTATGGGTCAGTTGCGACATTGATTCTATATTTATATGCATATGTCCGTGTAGAGAATTTTATTGCGATTTCAGTGATACCAAAATTAACCCTGTAGGACAAGTGTGGAGTTGACAACCCAAAAAATAGTAGAAACATTTCGTTGCTGTCTGGCGCTCACGGCTAGTGGTCGACGTAGTTTTTTATTTGGTGCTGATCTAACTTATGTTTTGGTGATATTTTATACTTATGTTCTTCTAGAATATTCTATTACGAACACATCGGTACAAAAATGAAATACGTACATCGAAAATTAACGTCAGGACAGTCACAAGAGTATACACTTTTAAATGTTGCCGCTCGATCACCGAAACGCTCATTTCAGTTGGGAAAAGTTTTTTTTCATACGCCGTTTCGCGAAAGTGTTAAGTATTAACTCTCTTACCTTCAAGTGTTCTTTCACCAGCACAGCCACTCCTCTCCCCTTCCTGGTTTTCCTGTCACGTCTCCAAACCGAGTAGCCCCTTGGGAATATGACTTCATTTAAAATATTTCCTACAAGTTTCGTCTGATAATGCAACAATATCTGGGACCTTAAGCTGAATTATATATTGCAACTCCAATGTTTTTTATCTAACTCCATCTATGTTGGTATATACAATTTTCAGGAACATGTTCCCTTGTTCCCTTTGTTCTTTAGTGGAAGGGGGGGGGGGTAATGATTTTGTCACCTTATTTTTATGTAAAATTTCGTAAGTTTTCCAGTCCTTGACACTTTGTAGAAAAATAATTTGTCCTCATTTGTATTCCCATTTAGACATTTTGCTTCAATGAGGTTCATTTTCAGCTTTTCTGTCTTCCTTTGAGTCTTGTCTTATTGACCAAAGTTTGCCATCCTCATCACTCTGCAATTTCCTGGCATTTCTAAGCACTTCCATGATATGTTTCACACCGTTAAACATCACCCTTAAGGGTCTTTCTCATATTTTCCTATTCTTCTAAAATTACTGATATTTTCCTTTGAGTTTAGGCCTTCTCCTAAACCTACTACAGTATTTTCTCTATGATTTTTATCTCTTCTGCTGCTCGATCAACCCTAGACGAAATTTCCTTCTCTAAACATCTAAAAATTATTACGGACTTACTTCTGTCTGCAGTGTTTTGTACTAGTTTACTGTTGGTTACCAGTTCTTTCCTAATTGCTTGCCAAATTTCTGCTTCTTGTTGGTCATTTCTGGTTTTGACTTCCAAACACACTTCCTTGATCGTCTCTTTTTTTACAAGATGCGCATGTCTTTTAATTTCTTTTTTATACTTTTCTAGTTCTTTATTAACCCTTAGACTGCACATATTGGGCCTGGTAGCGAAAAATATTTGAATTATGTAAAAACTTAAAAATATTAAACAAGTAAGTAATTATCAAAAGGCACCAAACCGGGAGGCTATGTAGCACCATCAAATGCGCAAAATAATCAGAGGGCGCTAAATATCACCAAGGATGCCAATAAGAGAACAAAAACGCATAAGGCGAACGATATCAAAAGTATCCGAGTCACCAAGAATTCTATTGAGGGACAGGTGACCGCGAGGGGCGGTCGGAAAGCAAGACACACGCTCGTCCTGGAAGTCAGGACATTCAAGTAGGACATGCACGACCGTAAGAGGGACAATGCAACTAGGACAATAAGGAGCAGGGCGGCGCTCCATCAAGTGACCATGGGTTAAGCGAGTATGGCCAATACGCAACCTCGCCAGGGCTGTTTCCCACCGCCGGTTACGGTGGAAGGAGGAAGGCCACGAGGAAACACAACATTTAAGAGTACGTAGTTTGTTACCAGTAACAGACAACCAAGAAGCCTGCCAACGGGTAAGGACGGAGGAATGGATAACCGGGTAAAAGTCGGAATACAGAATACCTTTACGAGAGATGGGACAAGAGCGGACAGCTTCCTTGGCGGCAGCATCCGCACGCTCATTTAAAGACACACCAATATGGCTGGGAACCCAACAAAACTCAACCGACTTAAATTTACTGTGAACAAGAAACAGCCAATGCTGGATCTCGACAACTACTGGATGAACCGGATTAAAGGACCCGAGAGCCATTAGGGCACTACGAGAGTCAACAACAACTACAAAGGAAGACTGACAACGAGAAAGCAGGAGACGAAGAGCATAGAGAATAGCATAAAGCTCCGCTGTAAAGATGCTAGTCTCCGGAGGTAAGCGACACATAAGTGCGATCAGGAAAAACAACAGAGTAGCCAACACCGTCCGCAGACTCAGACCCATCGGTGAAGACAGAAACAGAGCGGGAGTGAGAAGAAAAGTGCTCAAGGAAAAGGCGTTTTAGAACCGTAGGAGGGGTAAAAGCTTTAGTGATACGGGTCAAGGATGTACAAAACCGCGGAAGAGGGACTCTCCACGGGGGCAAAGAAGGAACAACACGAGGAGAAACATTAGAAATACGAATGGAAAGAGAGTCCTGTAGGCGAGATAACCGGACAGAAAGAGGGAGGTGGTGAAGTGGAACAGGAACCACAGGAGAGGTAAAAGTTAAAGCACGACAGAGGCGAGAGGAAGGATGTTGTAAGGACCACGCAAGATAGCGAAGACAGTAGCGATCACGGCGGTCTTGGAGAGACAGGAAGCCAGTGTCAACATACAAGCTAAGGACGGGAGTCGAACGAAAGGCACCAGAACCGAGGCGCAACCCAGTATGGTGCAAAGCATCAAGACGGCGAAGAGTAGAAGGAGAAGCAGACGAGTAAGCAGGGCAACCATAATCGAGCTTAGACAGGACGAGAAAGGAATGTAAAGCAAGGAGAGTGCGCCTATCTGCCCCCCAAGAAGTACTGTATGGAACAAGACCCGAAGGAGGGTAAGGGCCTTAGAGCACTCAACACGGAGGTAAGAGATATGGGGAGACCAAGACAAACGAGTGTCAAGGAATAACCCCAAAAGCTTCGCGGAATCTTTGTACTCAAGGGGATGACCATAAAGTGACAAAGAGGGACGAAGAACGACCCGTTTCCGCGTAAAAGTCATGGCACAAGTCTTAGAAGTAGAGAACTTGAAGCCATGATCGGTGGCCCAAGATGACACGGCATCAATCGCAAGTTGAAGCCGGCGCTGAAGGAGAGGCGAATCATCATCCTGACAGCAAAGGGTAAGATCATCGACATAGAGAGCGGAGAAGACACCTGAAGGAAGAGAGGAAAGAAGACCATTGAGGGCAACCAGAAAAAGAATAGTGCTCAGAACACTACCCTGGGGCACACCTTCGTATTGCTGAAAAGAGGCGGAGAGAGCGGTACCAAGGCGCACCCGAAAGGAACGACGAGAGAGGAAGCTGCGGAGAAAGAAAGGGAGATGACCATGAAGGCCAAAAGAATGAAGTTGAGATAGAATATGATACCGCCAAGTGGTGTCTTAAGCCTTTTCCAGGTCAAAAAGGACGGCAACAACGGAGGTCTTCGCAGCAAAAGCAGTACGAATATAGACCTCCAAGTTCACCAGGACATCTGTCGCGCTTCGGCACTTGCGGAAACCAAATTGAGAAGGGGAGAGGTGATGGTGTTCCAGGAACCACATCAGATGAACGTTAACCATAAATTCAAAGAGTTTGCAGACACAACTTGTGAGGGCAATAGGGCGAAAGTCCTTAGGGGAAGTACCCAGAGACCCCGGTTTGCGAACAGGGAGGACAACGGCATCGAGCCAGTCCTCAGGGACTGACGACAACTCCCAGATCCGATTATACAGACTCAGTAAATAGTGAGACGTGTACGGAGGGAGATGGCGAAGCATCTCATAATGAATACCATCGGGGCCCGCCGCCGTAGAACCGCAGAGGGCCAGGGCAGAACGAAGTTCAGAGAGAGAGAGAGGGGATCATTATAGGGAAGCTGAAGACGAGTGCAGAAATCTAAAGGAAGAGACTCAAGGACAGGTTTACGAAGAAGAAAAGATTGGAGAAGATGAAGACCAGAGCTAACAGAAGAAAAGTGGGAACCCAGTACGGAAGCGACCTGCAACGGGTTCGCCACAAGAGTATCATGGAGGTGAAGGACCGGTGAAACATCGGGAACGAACTTACCCGCTATCTTGCGGATACGCTTCCAGATCTGGGGCAGAGGAGTTTCGGACGTAATTGTTGAGACATAAGATGCCCAACATTCACGTTTAACCGTACGGATGGCCCTACGGGCCACCGCACTCGCTTTCCGAAAGAAAAGAAAAGAATCGGTCGTCTGCCTACGGCGGTGCCTCTTCCAGGCTGCACGCTTACAGCGGACAGCCCGAGCACAGTCCGCATTCCACCAGGGAACGCACTTCCGTGGACCCCGAGAGGAAGAGCGAGGAATAGAGCGGAGGGCAGCGTTGAAGACAGTGTCATGAAAAAGGAGGAGAGCGCGAGAGAGAGGCAGAAGGGAGAGGTCAGAGAGAGCAGCACTGAGGGTAAATAGGGTCCAGTCCGCCTTAGCAAACTGCCACCTAGGGAAAGAGAGGGAAGGGCGAATAGAGAAAAAGGAAACAAGGATGGGGTAATGATCACTTCCATGGAGGTCATCAAGAACCTGCCACATAAAATCTAAGTAAAGAGAAGAGCAGCAGAGAGAAAGATCAAGACAAGAAAGGGTGCGAGTCCGAGAGTCCAAATGAGTGGGCTCACCAGAATTCAGAAGAGACAGGGAAGAAGAGAGGAGAAACGGCTCAAGAAGGCGACCCCGGGTATTCGTCAGAACGTGACCCCAAAGGGAATGACGACAATTGAAGTCACCCAGCAGGAGCACAGGCTCCGGCAAGGAGTCTAGGTGGTGTTTCAAATCAGGAAGAGAAAGCGGGACACTCGGGGGGAGATAAATGGAACAAACTGTGTACCATTTCCCCACAAAGATACAAGCAGCAGAACAATGGAAAGGCGAAGGAGAAAGTAAAGGAACATCAGCACGAATCAAGAGAGCAGAAGAATTAGAAGCCCCAGCAACGGCTGGGAGGGGGAAGAGAAAGGAATAGCCACGAAAACGACCAGGACGAGCACCAAGCATCAGCTCCTGGAGACAGACACAAAGGGGCGAAAACCGCGAAATCAGAAGTTGGAGTTCGAGGAAATTGGTGTAATAACCTCGAACATTCCACTGAAGAAGAGACATCGACGAGAAGAGAAAGGACAAAAACAGAGAACAAGGAAGAAACAAAGGCGAAAGAGCAACAGAGCACATTAAAGAATATCAGGGTCGGGATCAGGGTCAGCAAAGTCAGGGTTAGGGGGCATGGGTAAACTGAGCAAAGACGGAGGGAAGGAGGCGGGAGAACAGACCAGAGGTGGGCGGGCGGGGTCCGGAGGAGGAAGAGGAGGAGGAGACAACGGAGGGGAGCAGTCAAGGACAACAGCAGGAAGAGGGGGGGTAGAAAGAGGGGAGCGTACCTCAGCAAGGGCAGCAACCGAGAGGGAAGCGGGGGCTAAAGAAACCTCCATAGCAGGAACAGGGGGCGCAACCACCGAAATGGGAGGGGAAGGAGGGAGAGAGGCAGAAGTAGGGGCCGAGGAAGAAAGCGAAACCTTCTTACCCGCAGGGGAGGAAGAAGGAAAGGAGCCAGGCTTACGCTTCTGACTTAAAGAGACAGGTGTCCCAGTAACCACGTACTGGGCAACAGATTCTAGCGTCTCAACAGGAGAAGCTGAACGAGAGCATACATGACGGCCGTTTGGAGAGCGATGGACATCAGCCCGCACCGACAGGCGGCGGGGAGAGTCAAGAGACGGAGGGGAAGGATAGGAAGGAGGAACGGAGGGAGATGAGGAAGAAGACACAGGAGACAAGACAGACCGGGTAGAAAGAAGGGGAACCCCAGACAGAGGACCAGGAGGTGGATCCTTCAGGAGAGAACCCAAAGGAACAGAGGAGGGGGCAGTGGGCGTATCAGGGTCCAAGGCCCGGAAACGGTTTCGAGTCTGAGGAAGGTGGGAAGGACGAGGAGAGGAAGAGCGCAACACGCGAGCATAAGAGATATTAGCATAAGGCGGGAGCCGGCGAACCTGGCGTCTCGCCTCAGGAAAAGATAAACGCTCCCGGTGCTTCAAGTTGAGGACGGCTGCCTCAAGCTTGTAATGGACACACGCACGGGAGAAGGTAGGATGGGCCTCACCGCAGTTGAGGCAACGAGCCTGGGGAGAAGTGCACTCCGACTTAGAGTGACCTTCGCCACCACCCAAAGGACAGAGAGAGACAGTCCCGGAGCAGCGGAGGGCACCATGCCCAAACCTCCAGCACTTGTTACAGAGCCGAGGAGAAGGAATGTACTCCTCGACAGAGCACATGGCACCAGCAAGAATGACAGAGGGGGTGAAGGGTCCTACCATCAAAGGTAATCTTCACAACCCGGAGGGGTTGACGGCGACTACCACGAGGGGGACGAGTAAACGTGTCCACCTGGAGAATAGAATGGCCCTGGGAAGCAAGGATATGTCGAATATCGTCGTGGCAGTCACGCAGGTCCCGAACACCGATCGCAACATGGGGCGGGAGCAGAATAGTGCCAACACTGGCATTCAACTGAGCATTCTTCGAGACCCGAACAGGGGTTTCGCCAAGGCAGGATAAGGCAGCCAAGCGGGAAGCAGCATCCTGAGAAGGAGCAGCAACGACACGTGTACCGAGACAAGTGGGGTTGAAAGTAATGGAGGCATCCACAGAATCAACGAGATGTCAATGGAGGGAGAAATCGTCAGGAGGCGCAGAATCAAGGGGGAGGAGATCAAAATATTTGGCCCACGAAGCGGGACCAAACAAGGCTCAATAGGTAGCAGAACTGGAAGGAATCGAGCGAGGGCGGCCGTGACAAGGACGGCGGTGAGAACCCCCAAAGAGAGAGGGGTTAAAAGGCGCAGTAGTTACAACTAGAGATGGAGCCGCGCCAGGGGACGAGGTAGTCACCACTGGGGGCTTGGGGCTCGACCCAACCACAGTCGAGGGAGGGGAGCCAGGGGAAGGAGGCAGAGAGGCCAAAGGAGGAGCAAGGTCGGGGCCCAATGCAGCGGAGGCTACAGAGCCGGTCTTCCAACACGGCCCGACTCGGGGGCTTGGTCGCCCACCCCACGAGCCTGAGAAGGTAAAGCAGAAACAGTCGAAACAGGGGTTATCATCATTATGAAAAGGAATATTCATTCACGAATGTGCCCCCACACCCACCATGGAGCCACAATTAGAGGCAGGACACCCAACAAGAAGCTATCGCCGATCATGCCGGGGCCTCCTAGGGGTGCGTCGTGAGTATACGCCCCACAAACGCCACCTTAAGAACCAACAGTCCGTCGAGATCGGGTTCAGTGACGAAAGGGGGATTGACAATAAAAGGTTCCCCTCGCTCTCGACGTCGGGTACTACAGTTCTACGGGTGCAAGAGTATGCCTCCTCAAGCACCCGGGCGTCAAAATAGAAGAAGTCCAAGGGAAGAACCAGAACAAGCAAAAGGTCGGCAGGAAACGGCAAGCAGATAGGAGAAGAGGGGGGAGAAAAACAAAACAGAAGGAAAAGGAAAAGGTGCTCAGCAGAATTGGAGAGGACGGCAGCAGGAGCACAAGGCTAGAAAAGGACAGAGGACTGTCCCAAGGAGCATCACACTCCGGCAGCCGCCCACTAAGCCCCCCTCACGGCAACAACGAGCTGAGCGGGGAGGGGGGAAATATTAAACAAATCTTCAACTTATTTGCTTCAGTATCGTGAAACTTTCCTCAAAATATTTTCAGAAATTGATTTTAGACAATTTTTAAAAAAATAAGAATGTTTTGTTAAGGAGAACAGCTCCTAATAACTGGAACTGAAGGATAATGCTGTAATAAAGGGATGCAAGCATCTGTCCGATGCTCAAAAGAATAGTAGAAAGAAGTGTCCACAAAGTGGATATACAGTTGGTGCCTTTATCAATGCTGAGTAATACATAATAACAAATAATAATGCGCATGTTATTATGATCTATTTTGTTATATATCATAAATACATTGGACAATGTTAATATATCTTACTTTTATCAATGTCCCAAAAATGTTTTTTTTCGGGGATTTTTTTTTTAAGATCTTATTTTTTTTTCTCCTTTGTTCATTATCTGACTGTGTTGTAATCTTTACATCTTGGAGAATGCATATATTTATTTCCCTATGTGAAGATAGAATGAAATTGGTCAACAAGTCAGTCAGTCACAACTCGCAAAACTTGGAACTTAAATTTCAGTTTTTGACCAATTCTCACTATTTTGACATTGTGTGTCTACAATCCCTACCGAATGGATTTTTCAAAAACTTTATACATTTGGAGTTAAAAAATTTTTTGGTCTAAATTTGCCACATAATGCAAATGCCTTATTCACTATATTTTTTTTTTACAGCAAACTACAGGTATACTGAAAACCTATACAGTATTCTAATTTGATGAAAATGAAGATCATATGCTATTCTGAGAGAAAAGCAGCATTAAATGAACAATTGATGCTAGTTCATATCTTTTATTCTGAATTGAAAATCTGAAGTTTTCAATAATCAGTTTTAACCCTTTAATTGCACAACGCGCCTGCAGGCCCACGTCTGGGGTGCGCTACGCGCCTCTGGATATTAGTATTTTACACGTTCCATTCAAAACTCCCGCTGCTACATGGGGTTCACATCAGCTTCCTCAGGGCTCTTGTAAACAGACACCATCTTAAAAAAAATCATGGTCCACATTTCCGAGTGCAAGAGCCTCAGTAGTGACTAATGCTGTGCGCAGCATTAGCGCACAGTTCTGCTGTTCAGCGTGTGACCACAGCATCGCCTAATAATGTCAAAATGTATACAGTGGCACCTCGATTTGCAAGCAGCTCTATTTACAAGCATTTCCAGTAACGAGCGAGCCACTCGCAGCAAATTTGTCTCTATTGACGAGCTTCACCTCTATTAACGAGCAAAACCACACGGTGCTTCCAAGCGTCTCGCGGGTTCTCGCAAATTCTCGGACGCCTCGAACGCCAGTGATGCTGTTGTTGTATCGCACACGACAAGCATCCCTCTGGATTTATTTGCACTTTTCTTCGGGTTTTTAGTGGTTTTGCGACTACAATTTGTAACGCACTATGTCACCAAAGAAGCTGCTTACTAAAGATAGTGTTGTCAAGAGGACGAAAGACAATTACTGTGGATTTGAAGAAGTAGAGCAAAGCATGAGTGTGGTGTCTGTGTGACTGATCTCACAAGGGAGTATGGCAGGTCCTCATCAACAATTTACACCATTAGTAAGGGAATGAGGAGGTAAGGGAGGATGCTGCCCCTTCCACCGAGATTAGGGACGTGTTGGAAATGTTTGAAAAGGTGAACGCATTCTTGGAAAAGCTGCCCTGATATAGCAGTGACAACCCGGTTTGTGAACATGTTTAATTAATTTAACACTTTCACAGGTACATGTCACTTGAGCGCGACATTTTTTTCTCTTTAATGCACCCAAACGCCCCGCTCAAGCGTCATTTGAACAAATATTTCTAAAAAATCCAATTCTTATCCGATCGATTTGGGGATAGTATAAACATGTTTGCCATGAAATTTCCGTTTTCTCTAATAGCCACATAGCCTATTTGGGAGAACGGCATTGTATTGTATCTTTGTGGTAAGACTATTGTATTGTTGACACGACGAGTGTAATCGACGTACTTTTTTATTTGGTGCCGGTTTAACACATCCTTGTGTGACATTTTATACACATGTTCTTCTAGAACATTCTATTGCAAACACATTAGTACAAAAATGAAATACAAACATCGAAAATTAAGGTCAGGACAGTGAAAAGAGAGGCAGCACTTTTCAGTGTTGCCTCTTGATCGCCCGAAATGCCCAGCACACTTGGGGCAAGTTTTTTTTTTGTTTACCGCGAGCGCGAAAGTGTGACAATTTGCTGTCTCGTTTTAGGAACATCCTAAAACAAAGACAAAAGCAATTGTCAATAGATACGTTCTTTGCAAAAGTAGAGAAAAGAAGAGCCAGTGATAGTGAACCACAACCTGGTCCCAGTGGGGTGAAATTCCTAAGAAGAGAGAGTGTCTGACTCAGAGGTAGATTCTCCTTCCACACCATAACCCCTCTCCTCCTTCCCACCTCTCCATCGTCTCCCTCAAGTCAGAAACTACTCTTCATAACGTAAACATGAAAACAGTACAGTACAACAAAACATTTATAATTATATGTGCAGTATTATATTTACATTATAAAATGTCATACAAGTATGGATGTTTTTGGGAGTGGAACAAATTACATTTATTTCCTTTATTTTAAACGGGGAAATTTGTTTCTTAAGACGAGCATTTCTCAGGATGATCTCGGTGCCAGAACTGATAAAATTCTTTAATCGAGGCGCCACTGTACATACATTACATATTATATCATATATAATTTTCTGCTTTAAAAATTGCCTTAGTCCACAAAGTTTAATATACAGTATCTCATTTAGTACTAACATATATACAATTCACTCATAATTCCGTTTCCCCTCATTACCCAATCTATGTACTTGTACATTATAAAACCAACCACTCATCATACAGTGGAACCTCTATTAACGAGTTTAATCCGTTCTGGCACCGAGCTCGTTACCTGGAAAACTCGTCTTTGGAAACAAATTTCCCCATTTAAAATAAAGGAAATAAATTTAATCCGTTCCACTCCCAAAAACATCCATACTTGTATGACTTTTTTATGTAAATATAATACTGCACATGTAAATATAAATGTTTTGTTGTAGTGTTTTAATATTTACTTTACCTTATGAAGAGTAGTTGCTGGCTTGAGGGAGACGATGGAGAGGTGGGAAGGAGGAGAGGGGTTATGGTGTGGAAGGAGAATCCACCTCTGAGTCAGGCAGACTCTCTCTTCTTGGGAATTTCACCCAAATTTCATTTCAAATGTCACACAAGGATGCGTTAGACCAGCACCAAATAAAAAACTACGTTGATTACACTCGTTGTGTCAACAATATAATAGTCTTCCCACGAAGATGCAATACAATGCCGTTTTCTCAAATAGGCAATGTGGTTATTAAAGAAAACGGAAATTTCATGGCAAACATGTATACAATCCCCAAGTCGATCGGATAAGAATTGGATTTTATAGAAATATTTGCTCAAATGACGCTTGAGCGCGGTGTTTGGGTGCATTCAATAGAAAAAAAGTGTGTTACGTTCAAGCGACATATACCTGCGAAAGTGATAACACTTTCATAAAGTGTTATCACAAAGTGATAAATTAATTAAACATTTTCACACACCGGGTTGTCACTGCTTTATCAGGGCAGCTTTTCCAAGAATGTGTTCACCTTTTCAAACATTCCAAATACTTCCCTGATCTCAGTGGAAGAGGCAGCATCCTCCCTTACCTCCTCATTCCCTTACTAATGGTGTAAATTGTTGATGAGGACCTGCCATACTTCCTTGTGAGATCAATCACACAGACACCACACTCATGCTTTGCTATAATTTCCTTCTTTAAATCCACAGTAAGTGTGTCTTTCTTCCTCTTGACAACACTATCTTTAGCAAGCAGCTTCTTTGGAGACATCGTGTGTTACAAATTGTAGTCGCAAAACCACTAAAAACTCAAAGAAAAGCTCAAATAAATCCAGAGGGATGCTTGTCGTGTGAGATACAACAACAACACTGGCGTCGGAGGCGTCCGAGAATTTGCGAGAACCCGCGAGACGCTAGGAAGCGCCATGTGGTTTCACTCGTTAATAGAGGCGAGCTCGTCAATAGAGACAAATTTGCTGCGAGTGGCTTGCTCGTTACTGGAAAAACTCGTTAATAGAGCCACTCGTTAATAGAGGTTCCACTGTATTTTGAACATATGCTCTAACATAGAAACTCTCCAAAACATTAACAACATTTTAACACTTTATGCAGATCAGGACATAACCTGGAGTCCTGTTTCGCCTACATGCTTCCGCAATGTAGGCGACATAAAATGATGTCCTGAAAAAAATATTTGTATAAAATTCAATTTTAATCCGATTTACTTTGGGTTTGTTTCAAACTGCGCGCCATGAGGCTCTTTCTCACCACTAGGCTGCATGGTACAATAAGTTCATGAAAGGTGTGGACCAATTCGATCAAATGGTATTACCAATTTACCAGGAAAACTCACAAGTGGACCAAAAAGATAACGTTTTATCTCCTGCAAATGGCATTGAATAATGCCTTTGTTTTGTACAAATACAACACAACTGATCAAAAAAAGCTAACATTGCTACAGTTCCACGAGGTGGCAATTTGGGCCCTATTGCACTGGGACCCGGAAGATTGGCCTCAAACAGCAACAGTATCTCAACACTTGCGGCACGCTCCAGACATAAATGATGACACAGGTCCTGCCTATGCTGACGCCATGCAAACTCCCGGACCATCTGGTGTGAGGCGGCCCTTGATCACTTTAACACCTCAAGCTGAAGCAGCAACCGAATCAGAACCCGCGATGTCTGGCACACTGCCATTTGACGAGACGGTTTTGTCAGATGACTCCGACTCAAATGTTGAACCTCCAGCGATTCAGTTGATTCTGAAAATCGCATGAACTACAAACTGAAACGAGTATTTTGATACCAGAATGAACACTGTATCACATAAACTGCCGTAAGTAGACTCGAACCTTCATAGATTTTTTTTTGGGTGTAGCGTGTGTCTGCACGAGTGTCCCAAACGGGTTGCAGGTGGGTGACTTTAGCCGTTTATACTAGTAATGCTTCCCCCATATCATGTATTATATGCATATGTCTGTTTAGGGAATTTTATTCCGATCAATGTACAACCAAAAATAACTGTGTGCAACAAGTATAAACTTGACAACCATAACAACAGTAAAAACATTTCATGTGTGTTTGACGCTCGCTGATATGTTCCAGCGTTGTTTTATATTTGGCGCTATTCTATCTTACGCTTTGTTGATCTTTTTTACCTACGGGATCATAGAACATTCTATTGCGAACACATTGGCACAAAAATGAATGACGTACATATAATAATAATGTCAGGACAGTGAAATAAGTATAAACTTTCAAAGCGCCGTATCGCACATGTGTTGTCGCGTCACCGATACCGGGTAACAGTTCCGCCACTTCCCACACTCTTGCGGGTGGGCCGCGACCATTATTCTACGTTTAAATTTATATCACCGTGTTGGGAATTTCATTGCGAGTCCATTGATACCAAAATTAACGCTGTAGGACAAGTGTGGAGGTGATAACAATCCCAAGAGTAAAAACATTTTGTTGCTGTTGGGCGCTCACGGCGAGTCATCTACGTAGTTATTTATTTGGTGCTGGTATCCCTATACGTTTCGTGACCTTTTTTACTGATGTTCTTCTAGAGAATTTTATTGCGAACACGTTGGTACCAAAATGAAATACGTAGCTCGAGAACTAAGGTCAGGAGAGTAAAAAGAGTACTGTATACACATTTTTGTTTTGACGCTTAAGCGACAAAAACGCCGAGCGCACATACCGCTTTTTTTTAACCTTAGCCGGGCGCGCGAAAGTTTTAATATATAGTATTATTTTAATAATACTGATATTTATGATATTTTAATATATCATGCCCGAAACGCTTTGCGTAATAGTGGCTTTAGGCATTGTATGTACTAGCTCTACCTATAAGTCAACCAATCTTTGTAATAATTTATTGTATGTATGTACCTTACCTAAATAAACATTTTATTTTATTTATTTTATTTATAGGTACAAAAATAATTACTCAAAATAATAAAACCTTAGGATTAATGATTTGATAAAACTAGAAAATACTATTTCTATTTATTGTATTTTTTTTACATTCAAAATAAACAAACTTGTGGCCAAAGTGCCAAATACAAACATAAAATTAACATTAAAAGTTAGTTCGAGTACTAAAAATGAAGTAGCCAGATCAAGTTATTCAAAGAACTCTTTTTAAGTCTTTGTAGGGGAATGATAAAAATGACAAAGCATAATCATAATCACTTAAAATATAGTACCTGTGCATCATAAATCTAAAAATTCAAGCTCAGCATTGACCTTTAATGTACTATACTCATGAGAGAAAAAATAAAAGGACATGCCATATACTTTAAAGATATCCTCGAGACAAAAACTGCCTAGCCCAGTTCAACACAGTTACTGTCTCTACCAACACCACAGACGATGGTGATGCATCAACCCTATCTGACCACAAGACTGAGCCCACACCTCGTGGACTGCAAATGCCAAGCATTATGCACCTACTATTGCACCCCTTATTGCAATCCTAAAGCCTTAGTTTGATTTAATTACATTAACTGATTTATTTACAATTATTATTAAAATCTCTACTGGTAAATAGTACAATAGCTATTTTGTACTCTTTCAATACAGTAATTATCTAATAAAATAATCCTTTTCTATAAACTACACCCATGAACATAAGTATACAATTAGTAGTAGGTGTTAAATATGCAGTTACCCCTCTAAGGAGAGGAGTCATCTTGCAGAATCTTTAAGTTTTCTGTTCATTCATAACCTTCACTTCATAGTTGACAAATCATTTTCCCTTTTTAATAGTAAACGTATCTCTGTTTAATAAGAGTCACGACTGAAGCTTGGCTCCCTGTTTCCACGAGGATATTCTCGGCTTGAATACGAGTCTGGTGACTGATAATCTTGCCTTCTAGATGAACGTGAATAATCTCTCTCCCTTTCATATCCTCGACTTCCTCCTCCATCATCTCGACCATAGGCACCACCGCTGCTTCCACCACCTCTATCATCTCGTCCATAATTGCCTTTGTCTTCCCGACCAAAGCCACCTCTGTCTTCCCTACCATAGCTGCCTCCATATTTGTCGTCTCTACCATAGCCACTGCCCCTGTCATCTCGACCTGATCCTCCTCGGTCATCGCGACCGAAGCTTCCTCGGTCGTCATGACCATAACTACCTCGTTCATCTCGGCCATAACCGCCTCCTCGACTAGAACCACCACCTCTGTCATCTCTACCAGAATTTCCTCTGTCATCTCGACCATATCCTCTCCCTCTGTCCCTGCCCCTACCACCCCAACCTCCACGCCCTCCATCTCTATTGTTCCTAGAGTCAAAATCCTTGCGAAAAGCAGATTTTCTTTCTTCAAATTCCTTCTGCTTTTGTTCATGTACAATCTCTCTCTTATTTTCTACCCATTTTTGAAAATCTTCAAAATCTGGTAAATCCTCTCTCTTCTTTCCATCTGCACAGGTTGCACCCCAAACATCAATCTGCTGATTTCCTTTGGTCGAGTAGAAGGCAGCAAAGCCCAGCACCTCTCGCATCTGTTTCTCCTCCGCTGTTAATTCTTGTGGTGGATATTCATCATGTCTTCCAGATGGCCCTGCCATATAAACAGATCTGCGATGAGAACCTCGAGGTGACCTAGATATTGAACGCGACCTTGAGCGAGACCTGCGGTCTCTTCTCTCACGTTCACGATCTCTATCATGCCTACTTGGCTCTCTTTCCCGCGAATGAGATCTATGTCGGTGGTACTGTTCACGATCCCGTTCCCTTTCATGTTCTCGCTCTCTTCCCATTGTGCTACAGCACGAGTACACTCTCTTACACACCTTAACACTCGTCCAACAACACGCCGCAGTAGCGGCGTGTTATAGGAGCTGTGTGTCTAGAGACTGAGCCATTATAGCCTTAAAATTTGTTAGTGTAGAATGCCGAGGGTGTGCAAATATCCATGACGTCACGGTCTGATTAGTTTATATTAGTTCTACTTCTAATTGTCTTATCCTAATTTTGCTATATAAATTTTTCCAGTACTGTATACATCTTATTGCTTTAATGTTAAACCCACTTTTGAATACAGTACCACCTTTCAAACTGTTAGCTAAATGTCCCTCACTTTATGCCAAACAAGTTTAATTTAGATCGGTACACACCTGTTTAGACCAGTTGGTATTGTAATGTAAAGCTAATGTCTATTCACAGACATAATAATAATACAGTATAGGATAAAAAAGTAAAGCACTCAGGAGAGTGCGAAAGACTAATTTCTTGTCATAAATCTCACAAATACACAAGTGTCGGGTTTTATCCTAGTGTAATGATTTGCAAAAGTTGTTACAAGTTTGATTCTGATAATGACAATATTTATGTGCTGTGCTCATATTGTGATGCTCTAATGTAATTAATGTACTGCAATTTTTTAGTAAGCTTTCACAATTACAATTGTACAACAATTTATGAATAAAGTATTTGATTTGATTTAGAGAGGAGGACGACGATAGGAGGCAAGAAGTAGGGAACAATCCTTATACACCACAGCCCATTAATGAAACAAACCAATCAAATTAAAATCTAAAATAAATCAGCAATTATTAACTAACCTGGATTAGAGATTTTAGCAGAATTAACCCTAAAATCAATTGGAACTGTGTGTCCTGCCATGTTTGTTCACTGATGACTCTGAAAAAATATACAAATATTTTATTTAACAGATTTTATTGGCTTATTTTAGCAGAGAAAGCTTAATTTTTCTTCATTTAGTAAATGTTGTACATAGTAGATGTGTATAAATATACATGTAATCACAATAGCAAGAGTTACCAGCAGGTAATGGACATGTTGAGTGACCCAGGACATGCAGTAGATGCCGCCTCCAAAGCTTTCTTCACATTTATATAGTCCCATGCTTTTTAATATAGAAATATGCAAGATCTTGCATGTGGGGCATAACATACCCATACATGTGGGGGCATAACAACCCAAGTTACAACTACCAATGTCTACTACAACATTACCTTGCAGCAGATTGATAAAGAAAAGGACCTTCGAGTCAGAATACATCATTCACTGAAAGCTGCACAAGTGGGAGCTACAGTAAAAAAACCAGCGTTGAATGTAATGAAACGCCATTTTCTGGGCGAGTCCCGGAGGCTCCCCGGAGCTATCCCAGGCTGATATGCTAATGTCAGACTTTGGCATCAGTCATGTGTATGGAGTTCTTAGGCCTACCGGGGACCACGGCCAGAACCGGGCCCCCTCAGAGAGGCAAGGGGAGCAATGGCCTATAGAAGCCCCCGTGTAGTTGGAAGCATTCTATGTCTGCCATCGACCGGAACAGGCACACAGAAAGGTAAGCGCCCCAAAACAAACCCCTACTCTGGTTAAAATTGCTACCTAAAACCGAACTAGTGGATAGAACTCCCCAACCGAAAACAAGCAAACTAGTGTGACGTCACACACTGCCGCGCCGCTGTCTGCGCAGCTCCCCCCTCCCCGGGAGGGGGAAGGGGGAGCCCCAGACCCCCCGCGCCGGCTACCCACACCTCAGTTCTTGAGGCTGGATGTCAAAAACGCGAAAAACCGCCGACCGGAGGGAGGGAGGGATGCCGGGGAGCCTCTGGGACTCGCCCAGAAAATGGCGTTTCATTACATTCAACGCTGGTTTTCTGGGGGGAGTCCCGTCGGCTCCCCGGAGCTAACTACCCACAGACAGAAAAAGAGGGACTTACCCGGGAGGCGGTCGTCGCTCACCCCTCAACTCGAAGCCGAGACAACTGGCTGCAACCGCCGACCCAAAGCAACACAGGCCCGACGAGGCCCAGGGACATTCACAAGGTAACGAGCAGCCAGGACCCTGTTCGACCGCCAAAATCCCCGCGCCCGAATATCAGACCAAGACATATTCCCAAAGACGGCAGCAAGAGCCGCGAACTTACGAACGTCATGGGCACGGGGATAGACCGCAGGCTGGCCGGACCTAATAACCCTGCGGACGACCTGAGAGACCCGAACCCGCGAACAGGGAAGAAGGGAAACCGGATCAACCCACAGCGCGTCCCCGGACACAGAAGCTGTGGCGCAAAGAACGGCGAAGCGCCGCAACCGGACACAAAACATGATGCACCCCCGGCCTGACCAACCAAGCATCAACCACCCATGGACCCCTCCGGAACGCAGCAGTCTCATTCTTCGCCAGAAAAGAAGGAGACGGCTGCAAGCAAACAAAACAATCACCACGACCAAAAGAGCAGAAACCCCTGCGCCGGAGGAGAGCATGAAGCTCCCCTACCCGACCCCCAGAGGCCAAAGCCAACAAGAAAAGTGCCTTGGAAAAACAATCCTGGACCGAAGGGGCCACAACGAAACGAGGAGATGAAAGGAAAGCGAGCACTCTGTCCAAAGACCAGGACGGCTCAGGCGACGCATGAGCAGGCCGGAGGTGAAACAATGCACGAGACAGCTTGCGAAACGGCGCAGACGTAATATCGATACCGAAAGCAAGCTGAAGCGGCTCCGCCAGCGCCGCACGATACGAAGCGACAGTGTTAGGCATAAGATGACGGTCCTGAAACAACCACGAGAGGAAGGACAAGACCACCCGAACAGACAAGGAGCTAAGACGACGAAGACGCAAAAAGAAACGGAAGGACCGCCAGGAAACTTCATACTGCCGCCGAGAAGAAGCCCTCAGGTGGGACACCAACAAGGCCACCTGATCACCATAGAGATGATGAGAGACTCGAGTCAAAAAAACCATACGCGAAGACTCGAGGAGAAGATCGAACCAGCTACGTGACGTACCGGCCCGATCTGCTGAAAGAGGCGGAGCCGCGGGAAAACCCTCGGGTTCGGACACCGAGCAACCAGCGCCTGAAACCAAGGCTGGGCCGGCCACCAAGGGGCCAGAAGGACAACTCTCCCCCGGTAAGTCTCTAAGCGAGTCAGGACCTGGAGCAACAGCCGAACCGGGGGAAAGAGGTACAGGAACCCCCACCTCGACCAGTCGAGCCGAAAGGCATCGACCCCGACGGCCTCGCAATCGGGGAAGGGCGCCGTATAAACTGGAAGACGCCGCGACCACGCCGACGCGAAGAGGTCCACCTCGGGGCGCCCGAACATCTGGCAAAGCCAACGGAAGGACTCGTCGTCGACCGTCCACTCCGTGGAGAGGGGAACGAAGCGAGACAGGGCGTCGGCCAAGACGTTGGACACGCCCCGTATGTGAACCGCCAGGAGAGCCAAACCCCGAGAACTCAGCAGACGAGTCACCCGAAGCGACCAACCCCAAAGAGACAAGGACCGCATCGAACCCCCGCGGTTCAGGCAATGAACCACCGGAGAGCAGTCCGAATGGAGCCGAATCGTCGATCCGCGGGCCACCCGAATCCTCCCCAGAGCAAACCACACTGCCGCGAACTCCCGCACCGTACTGTGAGCTCGACGGAAGGACGGATCCCAACGCCCCTGGCCGGCCTGGTGAGCACTGGTCACAAAACCCCAGCCGAGAGACGACGCATCCGTGTACACATCGAGCGAGGGCTCGGGTAGGCGCCAAGGCACTGAACCCCGAAAAACCCGAAGAGGAAGCCGGTGACGCAGCAACCGACGCAAGTCCCCCGGGGGTCGAACTCTGCGATCGCGAGAGAGGCGGAAGGGGGAACCCCGAAGGAACCAGAACAGCCGTCGAAGCCAAACCCGACCCGGCGGGTAGACCACCATCGCGAAGTTCAGGCTCCAACACAGCCCCTCGAGCAACCGCCGGGTGACCCGAGGGCCCTCCAGAAACAGACGAAGGCGGGACCGCAGCCGCAGGAGAGACTCCGGAGGGAGAGACAAGGAGGCGGTTCGAGAGTCCCACACGAGACCCAGCCAAGTCCGAACCTGAGAGGGAACCAGATGGGACTTCCTCCAGTTCACCAAGAACCCGAACCCGGCGAGCTGGGAAAGAACCAAATCCCTGGCTAGCAAGCAAGCTGACTGGCTGGGAGCCCAAACCAGCCAGTCGTCGAGGTAGGCCAACACTCAAACACCTAGGAGACGCAAACGAGCCACCACAACCCGTGTAAGGCGTGTGAACACGCGAGGTGCCAGGTTCAACCCGAACGGGAGACAACGAAAGCGGTAACTCAGACGCCCCACTACAAAACCGAGCCAGTCCCTGAACCGCAGATGAATCGGGACATGCCAATAAGCGTCCCGGAGGTCCAGGGACACCATCCAAGCTCCCAGCTCCAAGAGGAGCCGAACCTGAGACAGCGTAGTCATCCGAAAGGAGGGGCAATGAACCCAGGGGTTCAGACGGGACAAGTCCAGAATGAACCGCAGGTCCGCGCAGTCCCGTTTCGAAACCGGAAACAGACGGGAAACCCATCTGAGGGACAACGTCGTTTCGACGACGCCCAAGCGTACCCACTCCAAGACGACTCGACAGAGCGCAGGGGAAGAAGCCTGCCCTGCCAGCCCCGACCCCCCAAAGGGGGGAGGGGCCACCCAACGTCACCGCAGGCCGCGAGACACGACCCGAAAGGCCCACGAATCGTGGGACCAGGCGCGGGCGAACAGCGCAAGCCGCCCCCCCCATCGCCCCGTCAAAGGGGCAAACCGCGAAAGGGCCGGCGACCCTTACGAGACCCAGAACCCCGCACAGCGCGAACACCGCGCCGACCAGACGAGGGAGGGTCCGCAAGAGGAGCCAACCCCAAACCTGACACCAGAGGCCTACCACGACGAGAGGAACCCCGAGCCCTGGCACGACCTTTCCGGGAAGACCCACCCCGGGACCCCCGGAAAACCAACAAGTCCGACATCGGACGACAAGCCGCCGACGCAGCCTGAATAAACTGCGCCACAGCCGACTCCCCAAACAGGAGAGGACAAAAAGGTGAAGAACGCCTAAGAGCCAGAGCCCAAGCAGATTCCACGGAGGAACCCAGCACCGCCTGCCGACACGCGAGACGGGAAGCATAGAACAGGGAAACCGCATCCCGCAAAATCGGCGTGAACAGCTTCAACAAGGCAGCCGACGAACGCGCAGCCGAGGACAAGGTGCCGGACCCCGGGACTGACCCAAGCGTCCCCACATCCTCCACGAGCCAATCCGAAGACAGCTCCAGGAGGGAAAAGAACCGCAAGGCCGAACACAAAAGGCCCCGAGCGCGCAAGTCCTCCGCCACGAGCGCCGCCGAAAGGGAGGGAACCTGCACATGGAGCTGAATATCGCCCACATCGCGGGGAAGGGCAGGGGCAAACAAGCACTCATTCAGGTACTCAAGTTCACCCCCCAGGAAAACCTGAAGCACCGTGGAAGCTTCCCGCCACTCCAGCGTGCGGGAACGACAGAAAGAATGCCAGGAATCCAGACCAAACAAGGGGCAGTCTGCTAGCCAGGACGACTCCGGAACCTCGTAACGAAGCCAGAAAGGGAACGAAGTCCCAAACCTGAACGTGGACGGATCCATTTCCGAGGCATAATCCGGGTCACGCAGGAGGTAAGCTGCAAAGGCCGCTCGCACCACACCAGGTTGGATGCGATAAGCCGAAAACCTCCGGAAGGACGGAACCGACGTACCCGGGGGAACACGGAACCGTACCCGGGGAGGGGCCGACACGAAATCCAACTCGTACGCACTCGCGCTCAGGTATTCCCAGGCAGGGTGCTGCAAACCGGCGCCCAAAACTACCAAGCAAACTTCTAAAGCTGAACCCCAGGGACGTGTACACTCACGGGGACCTAGCAGGGGGCGCCACCGAGGAGAACAGTGGAAGGGCAAAAACAAACTGAATAAAATGACAGAACCCCCCACCAGGCAAAAACAAAAAGAAAAACAAAACCCCGCAAGAGGACAGCGAACCCCAAGGAACAGAGCCGGCCGCGATGTCGGGAATTACAAGCTGAGCAGCACCCTGCGCCCCTACCAGTGCAAACTGCCTCTTACCTGCCGGTAACAAGGGAGAACAGAACACCCAAGAGCCCAACAGGCGGCCGAAAAACCGAAAGGTAAAACGGACCAGCAGAGGCAGACCCCGAGGAGCCTGTGGAAGGTGGCCCCAAGCCCCAAGGGCAGTACTTACAGGGCACCTAGGGAAGGCAGCCCTAGGCGCATGCAGCCCGAGTACTGAAGATAACTCCTGGCTCACGCACCCACAAAACTAACACCACACTCAAAGCACAGTGCAGTAGCGACACCGGAGCCAGAGCACACGACCATCGCCTATAGCATCAGTCTCAAGAACTGAGGTGTGGGTAGCCGGCACGGGGGGTCTGGGGCTCCCCCTTCCCCCTCCCGGGGAGGGGGGAGCTGCGCAGACAGCGGCGCGGCAGTGTGTGACGTCACACTAGTTTGCTTGTTTTCGGTTGGGGAGTTCTATCCACTAGTTCGGTTTTAGGTAGCAATTTTAACCAGAATAGGGGGTTTGTTTTGGGGCGCTTACCTTTCTGGGTGCCTGTTCCGGTCGATGGCAGACATAGAATGCTTCCAACTACACGGGGGCTTCTATAGGCCATTGCTCCCCTTGCCTCTCTGAGGGGGCCCGGTTCTGGCCGTGGTCCCCGGTAGGCCTAAGAACTCCATACACATGACTGATGCCAAAGTCTGACATTAGCATATCAGCCTGGGATAGCTCCGGGGAGCCGACGGGGCTCCCCTCAGAAAAGCAAATCAAACCCTACGAATAGTCAAGCGAATCTTTGACTTGAAGAAAAAGAAGGTAGTTATTCCACTGTGTAAAAACACTGGTGCATGAGCACTTGACTTATTGTATTTAAGCATGGAGACTTCATCTTCAGAAAGACATACTGTACTTGATTTGGATATAATTCCAACACCGGGCAATGAAAATCATCCAAGAGGTAATTACACTTGGGTAACCACTATGTGGGAAAAAATACTGAAGGAGCAAAGTCCTTGTAGGAACAAAGCCGTTGGCTCATGTGGAGTTTCACCTTCAGAACGAATACTCACCTGAGCTATTTTTCCACTTCAATTTAAATACCCATAATTGTTGACCAAACCACACACTAGAAAGTGAAGGGACAACAACATTTCGGTCCGTCCTGGACCGAATTTCAGCCACGTTATTGTGACTCCTCACCTGCATGTAAACTCATGATCCTTCAATTATTTCAACCATAGGTTAGACATATGTATGAGTTTGGGTGGATGTCAATCAGAGCTGCCAGGTATGGGCCAATAGGCCTTCTGCAGTTTCCTTAATTCTTACACTCAAATAGATTTTTTAGTCATATCTGTGTAAAGTACAAGAGTCCTGGCAGACACATGAAAAAAGGCTAACATAGTTCCAATCTAAAAGTGACAGCAGAGATCCCCTTAATTATGGACCTGTATCATTGAAAAGTGTAGTCAAAATATTGGACAAAATTAAAACCACATGGGTAGAACACCTGGAGAAAATTTATATAACAAACGGTATGGTTTTCGATCCGGAAGATACCGTGTAACAAATCTACTTAGGTTTCCACAAGATTTTACAGGAAAGAGATGCTTGGGATTTATTTGGACCTAACAAAGGCTCTCAACTAAGTTCTACACAAGAGGTTGTTCTGGAAACTGGAGCATACTCGAGAAGTGACGGAGGCTTTTAACACAAAAAATTTTCTCAGAAAAATAAGGGCAGTAATCCGAGACAATGTATCGGACCGGAGAAATGTTACGAGTGGAGTCCCACAGGGTTCAGTTCTTGCACCAGTAATGTACATTGCCTACATAAATGACCTACCAGAAGTAATACGCAATTATATGAACGTGTTTGCTGATGATCCCAAGATACTGGTAAGAAGCTTAGACGCTTGTCATATTCTGCAAGAAGACCAGGGTACAGTAAGTGTATTGGGCGCCACCTGACAAATGGAATTTAATGTGCATAAATGCCAGGTTATGGAATGAGGAATAGAAGAACATAGACCCCACACAACCTACAAATTATGTGGAAAAGCTTTGACAAATTTTGATAAAGAGAGCTAGGGGTGGCTCTAGAGAGAAAACTATCATCCGAGACCCACAAAAAACATAGTGCAAGGGGGCCTATGTTACACTTTCTAATTTCAGAATTGCTTTTAAATACATGGATGGTGAAATGCTAAAGAAATTATTCACAAATTTTGTTAGACCAAAGCTGGAATATGCAGCAATTGTGTGGTGCCCATATCTTAACACTTTCTGCGGATGAGGACTCCTCCCGGCGTCCTGTTTCGCCTACCCGCTCCCGCATGGTGGACATAAATTTATGTCCTCTTAAAATATTTGTATAAAATTCAATTTTTATCCAATTTACTTTGGGTTTGTTTCAAACTGCGCGCCATGAGGCTCTCTCTCACCACTAGGCTGCATGGTACAATAAGTTCATGAAAGGTTCACAAACATAACAAAAGTAAAAACATTTTGTGTGTGTTTGACTCTCACTGATATGTTCCAGCGTTGTTTTATATTTGGCGCTATTCTATCTTACGCTATGTTGATCTTTTTTACCTACGGGCTCATAGAACATTCTATTGCGAACACATTGACACAAAAATGAATGACGTACATAGAATAATAATGTCATGAGAGTGAAATAAGTATGAACTTTCAAAGCGCCGTGTGTCGTCCCGTCACCGATACCGGGTAACAATTTCACCACTTCCCACACTCTTGCGGGTGGGCCGCAATCATTATTCTACGCTTATATTCATATCACCATGTTGGGAATTTCTTTGCGAGTCCATTGATACCAAAATTAACGCTGTGGGACAAGTGTGGAGGTGATAACAATCCCAAGAGTAAAAACATTTTGTTGCTGTTGGGCGCTCACGGCGAGTCATCTTCGAAGTTATTTATTTGGTGCTGGTATCCCTATGCATTGTGACTTTTTTTACTGATGTTCTTCTAGAGAATTTTATTGCGAACACGTTGGTACCAAAATGAAATACGTAGCTCAAGAACTAAGGTCAGGAGAGTAAAAAGAGTATACACATTTTTGTTTTTACGCTTACGCGGCAAAACGCCGTGAGCACATACCGCTTTTTTTTTACCATCCCAATGGGGCGCGAAAGTGTTAAGAAGCACATCAACAAACTGGAAAAGGTGCAAAGACATGCTACTAAGTGGCTCCCAGAACTAAAGGACAAGAGCTACGAGGAGAGGTTAGAGGCATTAAACATGCCAAAACTCTTAGATAGAAGAAAATAGGTGCTATGATCACCATGCACAAAATAGCAACAGGATTCTACTAAATTGATAAGGAATAATTCCAGAGACCTGGAACTTAATGAAAAAGAGGTTTAGATTTACATTAACTAAGCAAAATTAGTGGTAGATGGTTAGAACAAGCCAAGTGGTGGAGGCCAAAACCGTCAGTAGTTTCACAGCATTATACAAGAGTGTTCTGGGAAGACGGGACACCACGAGCGTAGCTCTCATCCTGTAACTAAACTTAGGTAATTACAACACCCCCACACGCTCCGTAATTACCCAAAGCCTTCTAGCATTACATAAGAAATGTATAAATGTGATATTTACCCACTATAATGTTGATGCTGAATGTAGAACATGAAAAAAAAAAAAATTTTAACCCCTCAAATAATAACATTTTATAACAAAATTATACGAAACTAAGTGGCAGGTGACAAGTCAAACCTGGCCTCGGGCCGGGCTTGGGAAGTAGAAGTACTCCCAGAACCCCATCAAGCAGGTATGTAGACAGCAATATGTAGACAGACACCAATATGTAGCAATCAATGATATAACCTCTCCTACTCTACCACTAACCATAGGGGTGCCACAGGGCAGCATCCTAGAACCCCTCCTGTTTCTTATATCTTGAGGTTATCTTGAGATGATTTCGGGGCTTTTTAGTGTCCCCGCAGCCCGGTCCTCAACCAGGCCTCCACCCCCAGGAAGCAGCCCGTGACAGCTGACTAACACACAGGTACCTATTTTACTGTTAGGTAACAGGGGCACATAGGGTGAAAGAAACTCTGCCCATTGTTTCTCGCCGGCGCCCGGGATCGAACCCAGGACCACAGGATCACAAGTCTAGCGTGCTGTCCACTCGGCCAACCAGCTCCCCCATCCCCCCATATACATCAATGATCTGCCTAATGTCTCTAACATGCTTAAACCTATATTATTTGCTGATGATACTACCCTCATCTACTCTCACCCCAACCCACTCATATTAAATAATGTTGTAAACAATGAATTCAAAAAAGTCCACTTGTGGATGTCAACCAACAAACTCGCACTAAACATTGAAAAGACCATCTTATTTGGAAGCAAATCAACAAATGCAATTCAGCTTCAGATAGATAATGTAAACATTAGCAATAAAAATGATGGAAAGTTTCTTGGGCTATACAGACAAGAGACTCAACTTCAGCACCCACATACAACACATAACTAAAAATATATCTAAAACAGTTGGTATACTTTCTAAGATCAGATATTATGTACCCAACTCTGCTCTCCTCTCACTATTATGCACTTATCTATCCCTGTCTTACTTATGGTATCCGTTCATGGGGTTCAACCTCTGCAAACTTCAAGCCCATCATCACCCAGCAGAAATCTGCTAATCAGGACAATAAACTCTGCTTTCAGACAATACACAGCATCCCTGTTTAAATTCCTAAACATGCTAAACATAAATTCAGTCCACATATTCTCTTGTGTCAATTACATTTATAAAACCCTTTTTTAAGTGCAAACCCTGTTCTGAAACTCTTCCTGGACAGATGTAATAGGACACACATACTCACCACACCAGACATAAATATCTCTTTGATATCCCCAGAGTCAAACTTAATCTGTGTAAACACACTATGCAAATAAAGGGACCTAGTCTATGGAACTCACTCCCTAATGAACTGAAAAGCTGTCCCAACTTTTACCATATTCAGAAATAAAACCAAAAAGTACCTAATTTCATCTTCATAGTTTTCTACCTTGTTGCTTTACCTTGCACTGTATCTAGTGCTACCCAATCCCCCAATATTTGTACCTAAGCCATATAACTTTACCATTGTAATCTTAGATATCATCTGATATATTGGTCGTTATATTGAGTGCATATTCTACTGTAGTATTCCTTGAAATGTTATCCTCATGTACCTAGTAATCCTTGTTCATTATTGTGTATTATTCTAATCTGCTTTTGTGTCCAAAATTTCTTGCAATGTACCTGTAAATTATTTTTGTCAATTTTACTGTAATTATTCTACTTAAAATCATCTGTACCTGCAAAGTAAAACTGTAAAGTACCTGTAAACATTTTTTGTCAATTTTAATGTTAATTATCTAAAAATTATCTGTTAGTTTAAGGACTTGCCCGAACGCTATGCATGCTAGTAGCTTTACAAGAATGTAAATTCAACTTAATTTATACGTTCTATCTTAACCCCCAATGTACCTTCTTGTATATAAATAAATAACTAAAATAAATAAATAAATGTGGGCCTGCGGGCCGCTCCAAGCAACAGCCTGGTGGACCAAGCTCTCCAGGCTTGGTGTGTAGAACTCCCAGAGCAGGTACCTGCTCTGGGAGTTCTACAAGCATATATCCAGCAGGCATATGAAGTAGATGATCACCCAGCCTAAGGCAGCACCACTCCTGTGCCAGGTAAGTCCACTACGGGCTCACCATAGCCCGTGCTACTTGGAACGTGTTCCGAGTAGCTGAATCTATAACAACCCAGCCTAATGTTGTGGAGCGACTTGACAAAGATATACTGTTGCATCTAATTTTGTTATAAAATTATACTATTTCAGAGCAAAAGTTTTTTCCTATATCCTACATTCAGCAACAACGTTATTAAATATATCACATTTCTTCATTACTTACGTAATACTTGAGTAATTAGACCTACACCCCTACAAATACCCCGGCCCGCTCCTGGCTACATATATACTCCACCACAGTTACCCTACACATACCAACACGTATTACAGGTTAACACTGAGCAGGTCACGTGAGTTAGGAAGCAGGAGACGAGGAAGGAGAGGTGTGGTGGTGGCCAGAGTCCGGGTGAGAGTGGCGGGTAAACACACACACCTGCCGCTACGGGGACTGGTCAAGTCGTATACTGCAATTTCGGATACCGGGCTAGAAACAACTTCGTTCACTGAGAAGTTTGTACATACAAACCATTCCGTTCGTATATGCGCTGGTTTGTGTTCGCTGTTGTTATTGTCTGAATAAATACTTGGCACTTGTTCATATAATTAGCGCTTCCATTATTATAATTATTTATCCATTATTAGAATAACAAGGTGCAAACCATACCCCCTTACAGTTGAAATATATTTATTTATATACAAGAAGGTACATTTTATTTTTATTTATTATTTTATTTATGCATATACAAGAATGTACATAAGGAATGTGAGGATACAAATATGGTAATTACAGTCTTGTAAAGCCACTAGCACGCGCAGCGTTTCGGGCAGGTCCTTAATCTAAGAAAATTTTAAGGAGGTAAATACTTGCAAAATTATAGACAAAAAATGATAACAGATTACATGAAATGAAAAAAAAGATGAGAGAAAATTGTAGGTACAGTATATTAAAGCACATAGGTAGCTAAGATTGATTGCAATGACAGCTTGAATGGTAGTTGACAAAAAAATTGGTAGGCATAATACAGCAGAAACAATATAAGATTGATTGCAATGACAGCTTGAATGGTAGTTGACAAAAATTGGTAGTCACAATACAGCATATGGCTAGCACATAAAAGAAGACAGCAATGAACACAATCATAAGGTTGTTTGAAATTACATAAAAATTAGGAGATTGGGTAACACTAGGTACAGAGCAAATTTAAAGCTCAGTGTAGGAAACTAAGAAGATGAAGTTAGGTACTTTTTGGTTTTGCTTTTAAATAAGGCAAAAGTTTTACAGTTTTTCAATTCACTAGGGAGTGAGTTCCATAAACTAGGTCCCTTAATTTGCATAGAGTGTTTACACAGATTAAGTTTGACCCTGGGGATATCAAAGAGATATTTATTTCTGGTGTGGTGATAATGGGTCCTATTACATCTGTCCAGGGAGAGTTTCAGAGCATGGTTTGCATTTAAGAACAGGGTTTTGTAAATGTAGTTGACACAAGAGAATGTGTGGAGGGAGTTAATATTTAGCAAGTTTAGGGATTTAAACAAGGGAGCTGAGTGTTGTCTGAAAGCTGAGTTAGTTATCATTCTGATCGCAGATTTTTGCTGTGTGATGATGGGCTTAAGGTGGTTTGCAGTGGTAGACCCCCATGCACAGATACCATAATTAAGATAGGGGTAAATTAGTGCATAATATAGTGAGAGGAGAGCAGAGTTAGGAACATAATATCTGATTTTGGAGAGTATACCAACTGTCTTAGAGACTTTCTTAGTTATGTGTTGAATGTGGGTGCTGAAGTTGAGTCTCTTGTCTAGGAATAGGCCAAGAAACTTGCCATCATCTTTATTACTGATGTTAATGTTGTCTATCTGTAGCTGAATTGCATTTGATGATTTGCTTCCAAATAAGATGTAGTAAGTCTTTTCGATGTTTAATGTTAGTTTGTTCGTTGACATCCATAAGTGGACTTTTTTTAATTCATTATTCACAACATTATTTAGTGTATGTGGGTTGAGGTTTGAATAGATAAGAGTAGTATCGTCAGCAAACAGTATAGGTTTGAGAATATTAGAGACATTAGGCAGATCGTTTATATATATAAGAAATAGAAGAGGTCCTAAGATGCTGCCCTGTGGCACTCCAACGGTAATTGGTAGAGTGGACGAAGTTGTATCATTGATGGTTACATATTGGTGTCTGTCACTAAGATAGGATCGGATGTAGTCAAGGGCAAGGCCTCGGATTCCATAATGCTGGAGTTTAAGTAAGAGGTAGTTGTGATTAACAGTATCAAAGGCTTTTCTTAGGTCAATGAAGAGTCCAATCGGAAACTCATTTTTGTCAAGGGCTGAGTAGATAACGTCAAGGAGACTAATGATTGCATCGTTGGTGCTCTTTTGGGACCGGAAGCCAAACTGGCAGGGGCTGAGTATGTCGAATTTTACGAGGTAGGAATAGAGCTGTTTGTAAATAATTTTTTCAAATATTTTTGATAGAATGGGTAGATTTGATATTGGTCTATAATTGTTTATGTCCGCCGGATTGCCTCCTTTATGGACTGGCGTTACTCTTGCTTTTTTG
This sequence comes from Procambarus clarkii, assembly GCF_040958095.1. Classification (NCBI taxonomy): domain Eukaryota; kingdom Metazoa; phylum Arthropoda; class Malacostraca; order Decapoda; family Cambaridae; genus Procambarus; species Procambarus clarkii. The sequence goes on from NC_091197.1 coordinate 33,326,466, forward strand.
AGGATATCAGGGAAGGTGTGACACTCTATAGATTTGTTGAACAGTATTGCTATGGGTGGGGCAAGGGCATGGGAGGCTCTCTTGTACACAATGGACGGAATTTCACTGGTGTTCCCTGCCTTGGTTTTTAGAGAGTGTATGATGGACACAACATCTGCCGGGCTGATTGGTGAAAGGAGAAGAGAGTTTGGATAGCTGCCTGAGAGATATGTGTTAATATGTGTCTGAGTCTGTGGGATTTTACTGGCAAGATTAGCACCAACCGATGAAAAGAAACTATTAAATTCATTTGCCATTTCTAAATCAGTTGACGGTATATCCCCATCCTTGTAGAGTTTTATTTGGTTATGTGAGTGTTGCTTAGTTCCTAGGATACTAGAGATAGTTTTCCAAGTGTTTTTCATGTTGCCTTTTGCTTCATTGAATCTATTCACATAATATGCAAGTTTTGCCTTTCTTATGATACTGGTAAGCATTGATGAGTACCTTTTAGCTACTTCCTTTGAAACTAGGCCAATCCTAACTTTCTTCTCATATTCATGTTTCTTGTTGATTGAGTTGAGAATGCCACTTGTGAGCCATGGATTGTTTAATCTTTTGTCAGTTACTTGCTTTGTAAGAAGGGGACAATGAAGGTTGTAGAGGCTTAGAGTTTTGGAGAGGAAGAGGTTAGCTAATGAATTTATATCATGGGTATTATTGAATTCAGAATCCCAGTTAATATTGTGAAGTGCCTCTGTAAGATTGTCTAAAGCTGATTCACTATGTAGCCTAAATGAAAGTTTCTTGCTTTTTGGTGGTGTTATGTTCATGTTCGCTATGAGAAAGGTAGGATAGTGGTCAGTTGTTCTGTCGTAGATTATACCAGATACAAGGGGAGCTGTTATGTTTGTCCATATGTGGTCCAAGGTAGTGGCTGATGTTTGAGTGACTCGGGTAGGTTTGGTGATAGTGGGGATTAGCATACAGGAGTTCATGCTGTTAAGGAAATAGTCAACTTGAGAGCAATTTTGTTGACCCAGGTCAATATTAAAGTCTCCTCCCAGAATGATGTGGTTTTTGTTGAGATTGTTGTTTATAATAAGATTCCTTAGGTTGTCTGAGAAAGAAGCTATGTTAGTATTGGGAAATCTATAGATGGCTCCAATAGTCAAAGAGGATTTAAGGGATTTAATTGTAAACTGAGCAAAAGTATATTCACAGTAGTCATCTCTGTCACTAATAACACTGTTGCAGATAAATGTATCTCGGTAATATATAGCTGTGCCACCACCTTTTTTATTAGGCCTACAGTTATGAATGGCTTTATAACCAGCTAAGTTGTAGAGTTGGGTATAGTCTTTATTTAGCCAAGTTTCTGTTAAAATAATGAACGATAGGTTAGTACCTAGTGCTGTGAGTAGTGCATTTAAATCGTCAAAATGTTTACCAAGTGATCTAACATTTTGGTTATAAACTGATAGATAGGTGCTATTTTGGAGTTTGTTTTTAGCCTGGTGTGCTGTGAAATACTTACAATAATGATGATCAATGTGCTGGTTGGTGAGACATGAGACAGAAGATTTTGATCAGGATCAATATCAGTGTGCATAGAGATGCAGAGGGATCACGATACAAGATACACGATAAAGCAAAACACAAGAATAAGAGCAGATACAATAAAATAGTAACAATTTAGAAGTAAAATAAAGATCCAATAGATAGCCAGGGAGGACACAGAAGTTACATAAAATAAAACACAAAAAATCAGTAGAGACTGACAATATAAATGTAAAATAAAAAATAATAAGAAAAATAATAATCATAAAAAAAATGATCTTGAAGATAATTAGCTTAGTAATGGTTAATTAACAGGGTAATAAAAAGCCCTAGGTTTAGTGACAAGGGGATTAACTAAGAACAAATAATTAAGAGTATAAAACAGGCAAAGATGACAAACAAAAAATAAAGTAAAAATAAAAATAAAAATAAACACCTTTGGAAAGGAAAGGCAGAGCTTAAGTACACTTTGGTTGTATGTGAGACTACAAATTATGTTCTGGTTATTCAGCTGATATCCCACAGTCATCCAGGAAAGAAGTGAGGTGTGCTTCAGTGGTTATGACATAAGTTTTTCCAGAGTCAGTCTTCCTAGCTATTATTTTACCATCGCGCACAAAACAATGTTTAATAGCAGTGGATCTATTGCAAATTCCACGTAGTTTAAATAAGAGATTTTGTCTGAATCTGAATATGTTATGTACTCTCGCAACATTGGGTTGCGAGAGTACATAACATATATTAAGAGGTACATTGTAGCAAGATTTGAGATTAAAGGAGTTAAGACTAACACGTTTAGAAACAAGGCGCCCCCGAAGGAGGCTATTATTTGTTATGCACCCCATACTCAACCAGTAAGTAGTGGAGCAAAACATAGATTACATGGTCATAAAGTCTTAATCAGGCCAATTCAACTCTATTTCTTTCTTTATTATGCACCCCATACTCATCCCGTGGGCGGTGGTGTAAAGGATTACAGAGGCACATAATCGGTTCAGGAACTGAACCCTCTAGTTCGTTTAGCTAAGCAAATAACAATTTGTGACGCTAGTTACAAAATTATTAATATTATATATACATGTACACACTCTCATACATACATGTACATATATATATACGTATACATATATACATACATATCTAATCACCTACACAAATACACACATCAATAATCTTTGTGTCACAAGTGATCAACAAGAGGCTCACAACAGTCACTATACAAGGCACTTTACATCTATGGTGAGTCACACAGTTACTAGTCTTGCTGCACACCCACCCAACTGGGCGGCAGCTTTACAGTCATGTGCATGCATTACCTACAGTAAGCAAATTTTGGATACTTCGCTAAGATTTCGAGCAGCACATCATTATGAATGAAGTACTTACACATTTCTTGGACACTATTGATGGTGTTATCTCTAAATTCCGCGATTTTTTCACATTCCATTATATAATGACGCAAAGTAAGCGAATAGTTCTGCTGACAGAGTTTACATTTAGTCAAATCTACATCAGCAGATGTTACAAACTCCCAGAGGTACTTGTAGCCGAGCCTAAGCCTAGCAGTGGTAACATCTAGAAGTCTGCTAACATTGTTGGATGACCCATAGACGTGCGGTTCTTCCTGCATAATAGAATGATGATAGATGGAGTAACTGGTGTGAATTTCACTTTGCTTCAAGTCTCCGAAATTTAGTTGATGTTCCTGGGATATTGCTGCCCTCAGGCTGCTCAAAGGCAGTCCAAGTTTGTAATCAATTCCCTCTTTGCGAACAAAAGTCTTGTGCAACTCATCAGTTCTCAGTGGCTATTTTTACACTATCATTTACAACTAACTTACGTTAAATAACAACCAGTAAACAGACTTCTGTTTTCTAATTCTAGTTCAGGCACTTCCTGGGATAAAACGTGAACATTCCTTGAGGAACTGTGAGGTGCTTACCTGTTTTTCCTCGTAACGGTCCCAAAGCTTCCACAAATGTTCCTGTTTCTCTTTATTGCCCTTGCGGCGACTTGACTTTAGCTTTTGATCAGAAACCAGTTGGTATTGCAAGGTTACCAGGGACGCCTCACGGTACAGTAAGGGGATTAAAATATATAAAGCCAAGTTGTCCCTCACTGCCCTTTGATTCAGACGCTGGTGCCATCCTTCTACGTCATTGTTGGTCCTCACCAGTCGTCTAAATGCACACCAGTTTCCCAATTCCTACACACTGTTGCACAGCCACGTATTTTTTTTTATGTAATGAGTTAATTGTGTCGTTAAGGGTGGACTGCTAGCCGACTTTTCTAATTCAGCAAACGCCTTATAATTATGTAGTACATACGTACCACATAAGTACGTGTGTGTTATACACGTACACACACACACACACACACACACACACACACACACACACACACACACACACACACACACACACACACACACACACACACACACACACACACACACACACACACACACACACACACACACACACACACACACACACACACACACACACACACACACACACACACACACACACACACACACACACACACACACACACACACACACACACACACACACACACACACACACACACACACACACACACACACACACACACACACACACACACACACACACACACACACACACACACACACACACACACACACACACACACACACACACACACACACACACACACACACACACACACACACACACACACACACACACACACACACACACACACACACACACACACACACACACACACACACACACACACACACACACACACACACACACACACACACACACACACACACACACACACACACACACACACACACACACACACACACACACACACACACACACACACACACACACACACACACACACACACACACACACACACACACACACACACACACACACACACACACACACACACACACACACACACACACACACACCTTGTCAAGCACAGGACGAAGCTTGAAAAAGTTTAATGGTATGCCAATAGGCTAGTCCCAGGACTAAGAGGCATGAATTACGAGGACAGGCTGCGAGAAATGCACCTCATGACACTGGAAGACAGAAGAGTAAGGGGAGACATGATCACTACTTACAAAATTCTCAGAGCAATTGATAGGGTACATAAAGATAAACTGTTTAACACGGGTGGTAGGCGAACAAGGGGACACAGGTGGAAACTTAGTACCCAAATGAGCCACTGGGATGTTAGAAGAACTTTTTCAGTGTCAGAGTAGTTAATAGATGGGATGCATTAGGCAGTGATGTGGTGGAGGCTGACTCCATACACAGTTTCAAATGCAGATATGATAGAGCCCAGTAGGCTCAGGAATCTGTACATCAGTTGATTGCCAGTTGAGAGGTGGGACCAAAGAGCCAGAGCTCAACCCCCGCAACCACAACTAGGTGAGTATACACACAAACACACACACACGCACACACACACGTACACACACACACAGACACAAACATACACACACTAATGCCTCTATTCACCTTGCAGTAAATAGGAACCTGAAAGTCAGGAAGCTGCTAAAGGCTGCATCTTGGGGATGTGTGTGTGTTAGATAAAAATATATGTTGTTTAGATAGGATGGAGGAAAAGAGGCCGAGAGTCGGTACATTAGACAACCGACGCTTAGAAAGGCGGGGTCCAAGAGCTAACAGCTAAATCTTGGAAATAATAAATTAAAATATTTAATACACACACATACATGTTTCACATGAATTTGGCTAAGGGCTGGTGGCCCCGTCGACGGGGCAGGAAGTCGGCGGTTGATCAAAGGCCTCCCACATCCTCCACATACCTGAGGATTATTCCGGCTGAATTTTAAACGGAAGTAATGTCTTGGTATTTACGGCTTCAGCGGGTGGGTGGGTCCGTGGGTTTATTACACTATGAGTGAAAACAATCGCCTATTCTATATTTTATATTGCCGCTTGTAGAGCTAGAAGCTGTTGCCTCTTGTGTGCGTTGCACAAGGGGATTAATATCTGGATTAATATATTTCAATATTTCCAGTATTTTTTAAGGTATCGCTTAAATACCGAAGATACTGCTATTTTACACCACTTAATTGACAATGTCTCAACAACGCAGGCTGAAGATGTGCGTGGCTCCTGCTACTGCAATGATGCTCATTTGCTTTTCAATGATGCGCCTTAGTTGCCCCCCTCTCTAACTTACCGTTCTAAATATCCCTTCTCCATCTCTCGCAAACATTCCCCCCTCATACATCTCCCCCCATTCCTCCTGTCCCCCTGTCCATCTTTGTCCCCCTGTCCATCTTTGTCCCCCTGTCCCTCACTTTGTCCCCTTGCCCACATTTTCTGTCCTCTGTTCTCGATCCCTTTCCCCCTGTCCCCTTGTCCCCCCTTTCCATCTCTCTGTCCCCCTGTCCCTCTCTATCCCATTGTCCCTCTCTCTGTCCCCCTGTCTCTCTCTGTCCCCCTGTTCCTCTCTGTCCTCCTGTTCCTCTCTCTGTCCCCCTGTCACTCTCTGTCCCCCTGTTCCTCTATGTCCCCCTGTCCATCTCTGTCCCCCTGTCCTTCTCTCTGTCCCCCTGCCCACTCTTTCTGTCCGCTGTCCTTCATCTGTCCCCCTCCCTTTCCTCCAGTCCCCCTATCCATCTCTGTCCCCTTGTCCCTGTCTCTGTTCCCCTGTCCCTATCTCTGCCCCCTGTCCCTCTCTCTTTCCGCCCTTTCTGCCCCCTGTTCCTGTCTTTCTCTGTCTGTCCCTGTCCCTCCCTCTGTCCCCCTGCCCACTCTTTCTATCCCCTGTCTCTCCTCTGTCCCCTCTCTCTTGGTCTCCTGCCCCCCCTCTCCTCCCTCTGTCCCCCAGTCCCCCTCTCTGACCCTGTCCCTCTGTCTCTGTCCCTCTGTTCCTGTCCCTCTGTCTCTGTCCCTGTCCCCTTCTCTGTCCCTGTCTCCCTCTCTGTCCCACTGCCCCCCTCCCCCTCTGTTCCCCCGTCCCTCCTCTGGCCCTGTCCCTCTGTCTCTGCCTCTCCTCGTTTCTGCCATTCTCTGTGTCAGCCTATCTCTCTGTCTCTTTCCTCGCTCTATCTCTGTCATTCTCTCACTGACTTTGCATATCCTTATCTGTCCGTCTCTGTGTCTAACATTCTCTCCCTGACTCTGTCTATATCTATTTCTCTGTCTCGGTCTTCATCTCTTTCTTTCTCCTTACATACATACATACATTTATTTAACACATGTGGTACACGCACAAGGGGACACAGGTGGAAGCTGAGTACCCAAATGAGCCAGAGAGATTATAGAAAGAACTTTTCAGTGTCAGAGTAGTTAATAAATGGAATGCATTAGGCAGTAATGTGGTGGAGGCTGACTCCATACACAGGTTCAAATGTAGATATGACAGAGCCCATGCAGTAGGCTCAGGAATCTGTACATCAGTTGATTGACGGTTGAGAGGCGGGACCAAAGAGCCAAAGTTCAACCCCCGCAACCACAACTAGGTTAGTACATACATACATACATAAGATAAGTTGTCCTTAACTACACAACTATACAAGAGTCATTAACACGTGTAATGGCTGATCCCCATCACGATAGCATGAAGACCAATTGCCTGACCCGCAGTCCGTCTTGCTCCTCAAATAATTTTCGGGTTAACATGAAAACGTCTCTCGAGTTTATATCTAATGTTGTTTTCCCATCTTTCATTTTATCAGCTTAGTTCCTTTATTATGCCCCAATTACTCATCCATTGAGCGGTAGTTAAACTGAACCCAAATTTAAAAAAAGTTCCTTTTGCTAAGCAAGCTACAGTCTTGATAATGTCAGATATATTGTTTGTTAACACATTTCTCAACAATGAACAGTCAGTTTTATCAAGCTAACATATCCTAACACAACGAGTGAGAGTATTAACTGGTCTAATTATTTTATTAGACCAGTATATATTATTAGATTATATATATATATATATATATATATATATATATATATATATATATATATATATATATATATATATATAAATTATATATATATATATATATATATATATATATATATATATATATATATATATATATATATATATATATATATATATGTCGTACCTAATAGCCAGAACTCACTTCTTGGCCTACTATGCAAGGCCCAATTTGCCTAATAAGCCAAGTTTTCATGAATTAATGTTTTTTCGACTACCTAACCTACCTAACCTAACCTAACCTAACTTTTTCGGCTACCTAACCTAACCTATAAAGATAGGTTAGGTTAGGTTAGGTAGGGTTGGTTAGGTTCGGTCATATATCTACGTTAATTTT